>NW_027362900.1:1710000-1757500 GCF_046119375.1 Phyllobates terribilis
TTTAATACAAACTTTTTTGTCTTTACAGATCCTTTAAAGGGAATCTGTCATCAGGTTTTTGCCACCTAATCTGAGCGCAGCATAATGTAGGGTTAGAAGCACTGATTCCAGTAATGTGTCACTTACTGGGCTGCTTAGTGTTGTTTTGATAAAATCATTGATTTGTCAGAAGGTAATTATCACTAGATGACTAGTAAGTTCTGTAGGACCCCACCCCCATCACTGATCAGTAGATTTCTGTGTACACTGAGCATGGGCAGAAAGCTGCCAATCAGTGGTGTGGGTGGGGCTATACAGAGCGCAGCATTCAGAGAGCTGCTAGATCTGCAGCAGATAAAACGGTGATTTTCTCAAAATGACAACAAGCAGCTGAAAAAGTGACACATCGCTGGAATCAGGGTATCTGCCCCAATATTGTGCTGCTCTCAGATAAGGCAGCACAATTAATATTATGCCAAATTAATTTCCCATGAACTATCACATGATCTATCACAGGGGATCATGTGACATGTCACGTGATAAATCAGGTGTGTGGAGGGGGCCCGCGCCTTCTAAACTGCCCGGGGCCCTTGCTACTCTTAATCCACCCCTGCCTATATCCCCGGAGCGGCCTGGCTGCCCCAGTATGCTGGCGAGTCGCATACCTTGGGCGACTTTAAAGAAAGGCTGTATAGACTGTTCAAAGTTTATCCCCTGACAGAAGAACAGAAAGTAAGCATACTGATAGGGCAGTTAACTGGTGCGGCCCAGCGGGAGGTAAAGTCTTGGACAGCTGAGGAGAAAAGGACTGTAAGGGGGGTTCTGACCCGTCTACAGGACACCTTTGATACCCGTACCTCAGCAGAAATCAAAATGCGGTTCTATGGATGTAAGCAGCGAGCTCAAGATAGCATCCGAGATTATGCCCTAAATTTACAGGAAGCCTTGGGGGCAATTAAGCAAGCTGACCCTGGCAGCGTGCAGGATACAGATAAACTATTGACTGACCAGTTCATAGAAGGTCTGCTGTCCAGCGCCCACAGAACCCAGCTGCGCCTCATGGCCCTACAGAACCCCGATTTGACTTTTGCACAGTTCAAAGATAGGGCCATCCGGGTGCTCCGAGAACCTGCACCGGGTGGTGCTGTAGCTTCCCGGCGCCCTGCCATCCCTTACCACCAGGGGGCGGCGCCCTATCCCGCAAACCTTGTGGGGGCTGATGCTCAGGCCCTAAATCCATCCCCGCCTGCAAACCTCCACCATCAGGTCCAAGAACTAACAAAGAGTGTTGCTGCATTGACCAGGACCTTACAGTCGTTACAGATGGACCCGTCAGGACCAATCAAGCTGGCTTCCAGTCCGGAGGATGTCCCGTGGCGTCGACGGAGGAGGATCCCGTCGTTCAGAGGGAGGCCCGCCGATCATTACACTGAGGATGGACAGCCGATTTGCCGCCGTTGCAGCCAGCCGGGACACGTAGCCAGGTACTGTACTTTAAATGGGTCCGACCTGGGGCAAAGGGCCAACCCCCAGGCATAAGGTCATCAGGCCCATCTAATTGGCGTGATAAGTACGTAGGGGAACGCCCGGTTTTACCCGTAGTGCTGGACGGTATCCCCATGAGTGCACTGCTGGACACCGGGTCCCAAGTGACTACCATCCCCTATGTACTTTTCAAGCAGTACTGGAGTGACACTGATATAACTCGTTATCCAGACGATGACTTGAGCATCATCGCCAGCAATGGTCAACCCGTGCCGCAGGTGGGGTTCAGAGAGATGACCATTAAGATTGGTAAAGTTGAACTGCCGGCACAGGGAGTGATCATTGTGGACATTGACCGTCGAGAAAGTCACCCTAAAATAACCTTGGGTACTAATGTGATTGAAAATTGTCTTTCAGAAGTAATTGTAATTTTGCAGCAGGTGGCGATGAATGCGAGCTCCAGCCAACAGAGGGTCCTCCAGAAGGAGATAAGAGCCCTGATGAGATGGCAACAGGTAGAACTGTCTGGTGGTGAGATCGGTAGTGTGAGGATGAGCGACCCGTTCCCCATTGCTATGCCCCCCAAAAGTGAAATGATCTGGTGTCGGACTGCAATCGGGTTAAGAGGGAGAGACTACCAAGCCATGGTAGAACCCGTGTACTCAGACAGCAGGCCCACCATTTTGACAGCCCGGGGGGTGGTCGATGTCCGCCATGGAAGGGTGCCCGTCCGGATCTTAAACATTGGGGAAAGGGAAGTACACTTGCCCCGGTATGCTACACTAGCCAAATTGTATACTGTTGAACACAATGCTGTCAGGGCTGTGGAACCCTTGCCTCCATCTCCCCAGGCGAAGGGTAATGGTTCCCAGAAACCCAAGGAGGACTGGTGCCAGAAACTCCACGTGGGTGCTGACTCCACTCCCTTGCACCAAAAACAAGGAGTCTACCGGGTGGTTCAAGAGTACGAGAGAATCTTTAGTAAGCACCCGCTAGACTTCGGCAGAGTGAAAGGGGTAGAACACCACATCCCCACGGGGAGCCACCCACCAATAAAAGAAAGATACAGACCTGTACCACCCCGCACACTATCAGAACGCAAAGGGCATGCTGAGAGAAATGAAGGAAGCCGGGGTCATTAGAGACAGTTGTAGCCCCTGGGCAGCCCCCTTGGTTCTGGTAAAAAAGAAAGACTGTACTATGAGAATGTGCGTGGACTATAGAGAAGTCAATCGTATCACCCATAAAGACGCATACCCGCTGCCTAGAATAGAGGAGTCTTTGGCCGCACTAAAATCAGCTAATTTCTTCTCTACTTTGGACCTTACTAGTGGGTACTGGCAGGTTCCTGTGGCAGAGGCTGATAAGGAGAAGACCGCCTTCACCACCCCGATGGGATTAAATGAATTCAACTATATGCCGTTCGGACTCTGCAACGCACCCGGGACCTTCCAGAGGCTGATGGAATGCTGTCTAGGGCACCGAAACTTTGAGACGGTCCTACTTTACCTGGACGACGTGATTGTCTATTCAAAGACTTACGAGGACCATCTAAAGCACCTGGCCGAGGTGTTCGAGGCCCTGGCAGGCTTTGGCATGAAAGTGAAACCCTCCAAGTGCCATCTGTTAAAGCCGAAGGTACAGTACCTGGGACACGTGGTGAGTGCAGAAGGAGTAGCCCCCGACCCTGACAAAATCACGGCAATAAAGAACTGGCCAAGCCCCTCTAACATAAAAGAAGTGAGGCAGTTCCTCGGGTTGGTAGGCTACTACCGAAGGTTCATCCCCAGGTTCACCAAGATGGCAGCCCCTATGCAGGACCTCCTTATAGGACAATCTAAGACCAGAAGCCAAAAGCCACCCTTCAAGTGGGACAAGCCGGTAGAGGAGTCCTTCCGCCAGCTGTAGATGGCCCTCACGGGGGATGAGATCCTGGCCTACCCTGATTATGGCCAGCCTTTTATCCTAAACACAGACGCCAGTAATGTGGGGCTGGGAGCCGTACTGTCACAGAACCAACAGGGCAGAGAAAGGGTGATCGCGTACGCCAGCCGGAAGCTGAGGCCCACCGAGAGAAACCCGGAGAATTACAGCTCCTTTAAGCTGGAGTCCTTGGCAATGGTGTTGGCCATAACAGAACGTTTCAAGCATTACCTGGCCTCTGTGAAGTTCACTGTGTACACGGACAACAATCCGTAGACACATCTGGACAATGCGAGACTTGGTGCCCTAGAGCAGCGGTGGATGGCCCGGCTAGCAAACTATGACTTCACCATCAAGTACCGGGCAGGCTGAGCCAATGCCAATGCAGATGCCCTGTCGAGAATGCCCCACTTGCCCGATGAGGGAGAAGATCCAGACGAGTTGGAGGAAATAGAGCTCCCTGCATTCCACCGGTACGGGGCCACTCAGTACTCCCACCGTGTATGAGACAAAGGCTTGACCACTGTCGGGCTACGTCTATGCCCTGACAATAGTGGACCACTATTCCCGGTTCCTGGTGGTGGTTCCTGTTAAAGACTTGACAGCCCAAACAGCGGCCAGAGCCTTCCAACAACACTTCTGCCGTCCACACGGGTATCCGGAACAGGTCTTGACAGATCAAGGTCCAGCGTTTGAGGCTGAAATCTTCCAGGAGTTCTGCAACCTCTACGGCTGTAAGAAGATTCGGACAACGTCTTACCACCCACAAACCAACGGGCTGTGTGAGAAAATGAATAATATCGTCATTGATCTCCTCAAAACGTTGCCCCTGGAAGAACGCAGCCTGTGGCCGGAGAAGCTGCCAGACCTGATAGACTTATACAACCATATCCCGGTGAATGCTACAAATTGCACCCCGGCTTACCTGATGCGGGCAAGACCAGGTAAGCTGCCGATAGACCTGGAGATGGGAGTCCTGACCCCCGAGGACACCTCCCCAGACACGGACTGGGATATGGAACGGCGGCTACAGTACAAGAAGGTACAGGAGAGTGTGGAGAGGAGTCTGGCTCAAGCGAGAGAAAAGCAAGAGAGGCTCTTCAACCAACACGCCCCTGCTGGTCCCCTGGAACCTGGTGAGCAGGTCCTGAAGCGGAAGAGAAGGCTTCACAAGCTAGATGACCAGTGGGAGAGCGACCCGTACACAGTACTGCAGTCCAACCACAACAACCCGAAGGTATGTGTAATTACCAAGGATGGAGGAGAAACCACTAGCACCGTCTCCAGAGACCACCTAAAAAGGTGCCCAGAGCAACTACAGAGTGCAGGAGAAGATCAAGATGACCTTGAACCCGCAGAAGACAAGAAAGAAATGATCAGCACAGTTCTTGGAGAGTTCCCCCGGTCCTGGACTCAGATAAATGATGCAATAGTGATACCCGTCCTACACTTCCTTCAACCAACCCAGCAGGAACCTACAGGAGAGCAGGAGGAATCAGAAGACCAAGCAGCCCTAGAGGCAGAAGAACCCATGCCAGCAGCCCAGGAGAGTCAACCCTCTGCTGACAGTGAGCCTGCCATACCTGCGGTAAGCCAAAGGACCCGCAGATAGCTGCCTGCACTGCCTGTAAACCCAGCTAGTAGCTGTACCCTGAATGCTAGTGGGGAAAGTCAGGTTAGACCACCACCAGACAGTGGGTTACGCAGGTCAACCCGGAGCACTAGGGGGCAAATACCAGCTCGCTGGAAGATCTAAATGCTGTATATTGTAAATGTTTTATGTTTTTTGCCTGGTTGCTAATTATGTTTTTCCAGTCTTTCTAGTTCATGGACTAACAGGTTATGGACGCTGAATAACCGAAACTGTCTTGTAGATAGTTGCACTTGGTGCCCTCTTGGTGCCACATCTGTCCGGTGTGGCCTCTTTGTGGCCCAAAGTAGAGAGCTCAGCCTTGTCGCCACGCCCAAGGCCAGGAACTTGGGGTTTATGGAAACAGGTCCCCACACCGTGGAAAACTTCACCTTGTTGGGTGACATAGACACCCGGTCACGGAAGCGCCGTGACCTCAAGGACAAAATATACTTGTATATATGTTATGTTGTCATTTATACCCTGTATTTGTGTTTCCTGTTTAGTCCGGAGTACTAAATTTTACTAGGGGAGAATGTGTCACCCCAGGCCTGAATGCCACAAACAATAATCTGTGTCTGAGAGCAGGAGGGAGGTCCCCTGGTTAGGGACAATTAGCATACAGCACCTCCTGTCCCAGGCCAGCAGGGGGAGCTGGCTGCCCCTATAAAAGCTGGAACTGGGGGCAGGGTTAGAGAGAACTGGAAGACCTAGCTCAGGAGTGAGACTAGTCCCAGAGAAGGAGGGACAGTTCAGCTGTAGCTGAGGAGTCCGAGAGGCAGAGGAGAAACTGCAAGCCAGGGACAGAGGTGACGAGAGCCGGTCCTGGAGAGAACCAATCTACCGGGCATTGGGGTCCGGGGCTGTCAGGGTTACAAGCCCAGCAGCAGAGAACCAACCTGCGAGGGATTTCAGGTTCCTTGGCCTAAGAATCCTGGAGGCTCCACCACACAGAGGGACCAGTACAGCGAGGAGCAAGCAACAGGTACCCAAGGCCCTAGTCGCATGCCATACAGGCGAGAAGTACACGGCCAGCTCAAGGACGTGGACTATTACACCACGAAAAGGGGGAGAGTCAGAAAGAGCATAGAGAGAACGGTAGGCCTACACACTCACCCTGACCAGTGGGGCTCGCCCGAATGCTCTCAGACACCCAGGCCCATTCCTAACCGGTACTGTTGGGTCATTAATAATATCTAAAATAAAGACCCTGAACTGTTTGAAGCGGACTCTGAACTCTTACTATTGCGGCCTGCACTATCACCCCCAACATCCACCTACACTGCCCTGAGGCTACACTCTTCCCGTGGGGAGTTATCCTACACCTGTGCTGCACACCAACACCAGCCTCAGCAGTCTGCCTCGCAGCGGCGGTTATCCCTGACCGCAATCCACGGGTGGCGTAGTCGGACATTCAAAACACTGATAAATAGACTGCCACCATTTGGTCTGACCACCCTGAGCCACGGGATCGGGTTGCCACTACTACCCCCATCAGCACCGTACACTAGAAGGGCCGGTTCCGTGTACCCCACGGCCCAGGGGGCGAGTCATGTGCATCAAATTATACATACACATATGGGGCAGTGGGGCTTCATACTATATACAGGTGCTTCTCACAAAATTAGAATATCATCAAAAGTTAGTTTATTTCAGTTCTTCAATGCAAAAAGTGAAACTCCTATATTATATAGAGTCATTACACACAGAGTGATCTATTATATAGAGTCATTACACAGAGGGATCTATTATATAGAGTCATTACACACAGAGGGATCTATTATATAGAGTCATTACACACAGAAGGATCTATTATATAGTCATTACACACAGAGGGATCTATTATATAGAGTCATTACACACAGAGGGATCTTTTATATAGAGTCATTACACACAGAGGGGTCTATTATATAGAGTCATTACACACAGAGGGATCTATTATATAGAGTCATTACACACAGAGTGATCTATTATATAGAGTCATTACACAGAGGGATCTATTATATAGAGTCATTACACACAGAGGGATCTATTATATAGAGTCATTACACAGGGATCTATTATATAGAGTCATTACACACAGAGGGACCTATTATATAGAGTCATTACACACAGAGGGATCTATTATATAGAGTCATTACACAGAGGGATCTATTATATAGAGTCATTACACACAGAGGGATCTATTATATAGAGTCATTACACATAGAGGGATCTATTATATAGAGTCATTACACAGAGGGATCTATTATATAGAGTCATTACACACAGAGGGATCTATTTTAAGTGTTTATTTCTGTTAATGTTGATGATTATGGCTTACAGCCAATGAAAACACAAAAGTCATTATCTCAGTAAATTAGAATACTTCATAACAACAGCTTGAAAAATGTTTTTAAAATCCGAAAAGTTGGCCTACTGAAATGTATGTTTAGTAAATGCCCTCAATACTTGTTCGGGCTCCTTGTGCATCAATTACTGCATCAATGCGGCAATGTGGCATGGAGGCGATCAGCCTGTGGCACTGCTGAGGTGTTATGGAAGCCCAGGTGGCTTTGATAGCAGCCTTCAGCTCATCTGTATTGTGGGGTCTGGGGTCTCATCTTCCTCTTGACAATACCCCATAGATTCTCTATAATAGTTTCTCTATGGGGTTAAGGTCAGGCGAGTTTGCTGCCAATCAAGCACAGTGATACTGTTGTGTGTAAACCAGGTATTGGTACTTTTGGCCGTGTGGACAGGGGCCAAGTCCTGCTGGAGAATGACATTTCCATCTCCATAAAGCTTGTGGGCAGAGGGAAGCATGAAGTGCTGTAAAATGTCCTGGTAGACGGCTGCGCTGACTTTGGTCTTGGTAAAACACAGTGGACCTCCACCAGCAGATGACATGGCTCCCCAAACCATCACTGATTGTGGAGCCTTCACACTAGACCTTCAGCATTTTGGATTGTGGCCTCTCCACTCTTCCTCCAGACTCTGGGACCTTGATTTCCAAATGAAATGCAAAATTTACTTTTCATCTGAAAACAACACCTTGGGCCACTGAGCATCAGTCCAGGTCTTTTTCTCTTTGGCCCAGGTAAGACGCTTCTGGCGTTGTCTATTGGACATGAGGGGCTTGACACAAGCAATGCGACACTTGTAGCCCATGTCCTGGATACGTCTGTGTGTGGTGGCTCTTGAAGCAATGACTCCAGCAGCAGTCCACTCCTTGTGAATCTCCCCCAAATTTTTGAATGGCCTTTTCTTAGCAATCCTTTCAAGGCTGCGGTTATCCCGGTTGCTTGTGCACCTTTTTCTACTACACTTTTTCCTTCCACGTCCATTAATATGCTCGGATACAGCACTCTGTGAACAGCTGCTTCTTTAGCAATGACCTTTTGTGGCTTACCCTCCTTGAGGAGTGTGTCAATGACTGCCTTCTGGACATCTGTCAAGTCAGCAGTCTTGCCCATGATTGTGAAGCCTACTGAAAAGGACTAAGGGACCTTTTTAAATGCTTAGGAAGCCTTTGCAGGTGTTTCTTGTTAATTCTAATTTACTGAGATAATGACTTTTGTGTTTTCATTGGCTGTAAGCCATAATCATCAACATTAGCAGAAATAAACACTTAAAACAGATCACTCTGTTTGTAATGACTCTGTATAATATATGAGTTTCACTTTTTGGATTGAAGAACTGAAATAAATTCACTTTTTGATGATATTCTAATTTTCTGAGAAGCACCTGTATGTAGCAGTGCGGCAATTATACTATATACAGTCAGAAGTATAAGTACTTGATACACTGACAATTTCGAAAGTTTTTCCACCTACAAAGAATGAAGAGGTCTGTTTTGTTCTACTTAACTGCTGCAACTTGGACCTTTAACAGGATTTATATTTCACCTATGAGAAAGCATACTATGTGTATTTGGCAGATTAACTCAGGCATGTTTATGATAAACTGAATACCTGGATTGGAGTCCTATTTATATACAGAATATTGACTATTAATGCTGGCAGAGTAAGTCTTAGGCTATATTCACACTAGGTGTTTTTTTTCTGCAGCAAAACATAATCTCTTGGCAGGAAAGAAGTAGCGTCAAAAACGCAGGTTTTTGTGTGTTTTTTTGCAGTGGTTCTTGGTGCATTTTTGGTGCGTTTTTCAGGATCCCAAAGTTCAGCTTTGCTTCCACCATAGACACATGAAAACAGGTCACCATTGCAAGACATATGTTCATGAAAAAGTACACATTACAAATGTAACAGGGGGGTGAATTGGTCTGGAATGGTTTATCTAAGACCCTGGCAGTGCATTGAATTTGTAGGACACTATTTACTTTCACATTATGGTTTGCCATTGAGTTGCTCAGGCATTGTTCATTTTCACACCTCCCTGGGCCACACGTTGTTACAACTCTCCTGTTAGCTTTTTTTTAGTTTGCTGGTCACATGACCAGTTTTGCCTATTTAATCCGGCTCCGCCCTCCTGGCATTGTGGACTTCATTTGTATTTACTACTGTTTAGCTAGCTTGGTGCTCTGTTGCCGTTCTCTGTTAGTTTTGCTAGGTCTTCTGACCTCTTTACTTTTTGTTGTGTGTTTGTCTTTGACTGCTACGATTTCTGCTAGGAGGTGTCCAACTTTTCCCAGTCCCTAGTTCTTGTAGGGATTCCTCCCTCACATCTATAGGTCTTTGTACAGACTAGCCGAGGACTTTAGCGGGTCTGATCGCAGGATCAGGTTCCCCGTTACATCGTAGGGATCTAGTTTAGTTCTATTGTAGGGACAGATCTCCTGTCTTTCCTTAGTCTCTGTAGCAGATCATAACAGTAAGTCCAGCCTTAAAAAAAAAAAAATTTCTCTAAGGAAAGACCTCCAGTTTTCCATCATGGTCTCGGTGCAAGATTTGGCTCAACGCTTGCAGGGACTCTCTCTGGAGGTGGCCAAGCTCCAACAACACGTGAGTAGCTGTTCTGGAGCGCATTTTGTGGAACCAAAGGTACGTCTGCCTGATCTATATTTTGGCGAACAACAAGATTTTTTTTCTTTTAAAAATGCTTGTTTATTATATTTTCGTTTGAGACCCGGATCCTCTGGTGATGAATCACAGCGCATAGGGTTCATAATGTCACTTTTGCGCAAAGATCCTCAGGGATGGGCCTTCTCTCTCCAACCTAGTGATCCGTGCTTTAGATCAGTGGATAGTTTTTTTTCTGCTTTGGGTTTATTGTACGATGATCCTGATCGTGTCTCATCTGCTGAGTCTGAATTAAGACGTTTGAGGCAGGGATCAGGTAATGTGGAAAAATATTGTTCTCACTTCCGTCGGTGGTCTGCCCAGGTGGGGTGGAACGATTCAGCTTTGAAAAGCTTGTTTCTTGCAGGACTAGGTGAAAGGGTTAAGGATTTACTGATTGCTTATCCCACACCTGGAAACTTGCAGGAGGCAATGCAATTAGCTATACGGGTGGACAGGAGACTGCGTTCAAGGGTTAATGAGAGCAAATCCTCTGCTATGTCAGCTTCGAGTCCTGAGAGGTTCAGTGCTGACAATGGTGAGCCGATGGAAATTGGGGCGATGACACCCCGCTCTCAGGAAAAAGACCGCCGACTTTCTGAAGGCTTGTGTTTCTATTGCGGAAATTCTGGTCATTTTATTAAGAGCTGTGTGGTTCGTATGAAGAAAGAAAATGCCCGTATTGCCTGTTTAAATTCTAAGGGAGTATTCCTATCTGCCACTACTGCTGCTCAGGATGAATTAATTGAATTTCGGGTATTTGTGGATTGTGGATCTACTCTGAATGTGATTGATGGGGGATTCTTGGAAAAACTTAGATTAGAACCTAAAACTTTGTCATCCCCTATTGCTGTGGTTTCTGTCGATGGCTCTCCCTTGAAGAGTGTTACTCACAAGGTCTGTGAATTTCCCCTCACTATTAATGGTATTCATCAAGAGAATTTGGATTTGGTGGTATTGGATAATTTGCCTTCTCCAGTAATATTGGGGTTACCCTGGTTAAAATTGCACAATCCTGTACTGGATTGGTCTACCAATGAAATTAAGTCCTGGAGCCCTAAGTGTTATAACAAGTGTTGTAACGGGCGCATTGCTGCTGTGGATAGAGGGGAATTGCCTGTACCTATTCAGGATTTTTGGAGAGTTTTTTCTGAGGAGGAGTCGCAGGTTTTGCCTCCTCATAGAGACTATGATTGTACCATTGAATTTGTCCCTGGAGCGACTCTTCCTAAGAGTGGTTTATTTAATCTTACTATTCCTGAGAGAAAGGCTTTGGAGGAATACATACAGACAAGCTTGGCCGCTGGTCACATTAGGCCTTCCAAGTCTCCTGTGGCTGTTGGATTTTTTTTTGTAAAAAAAAAAGATGGCGGTTTACGTCCTTGTCTGGACTTTCGTGAGATTAATAAAATTACTGTACGCAATCCTTACCCACTGCCATTGATTCCTGATTTATTTAACCAGTTAGTGGGGGCCAAGTGGTTCTCTAAAATTGATCTCCGGGGGGCATACAATTTGTTGCGCATGAAGGAGGGTGATGAATGGAAGACTGCTTTTAACACTCCTGTGGGTCATTTTGAGAATCTGGTTATGCCTTTTGGTCTCACCAATGCTCCAGCATTTTTTCAGAATCTTATTAACGATATCCTTAGACCTTTAATCGGCAAAAATGTGGTTGTGTATTTGGATGACATTTTGATTTATTCGCCTGATCTGGAGTCTCATTGGCGGAGCGTACGTGAGGTATTACAGTTATTAATGGACAATTCGCTTTTTGCTAAGCTGGAGAAATGTGAGTTCGCTGTACTGAGAATTAGTTTTTTGGGCTACATTATCTCCAGTGAAGGTTTTGAGATGGACCCGGTTAAAGTTCAAGCTGTGCAGGAATGGCCTAGGCCTATTGGTTTGAAATCGATACAGAGGTTTTTGGGTTTCGCCAATTATTACAGAAAATTCATAAAAAATTTTTCTAGTATTGTCAAACCGCTGACCGATCTCACCAGGAAAGGTGCAAATGCGGTTCAGTGGACTTCTGAGGCCATTGAAGCTTTTGTGTTTTTAAAGGAGAGGTTCACCTCTGCTCCCATCCTTATGCAGCCTGATGTGACTAAGCTGTTTTTGGTTGAGGTTGATGCTTCTTCGGTGGGGGTTGGTGCGGTGTTGTCTCAGGAAAACAAGGATGGAGTACATCCCTGTGCCTTTTTTTCAAAAAAATTTTCCGAGACTGAACTTAATTACGATATTGGTAATCGGGAATTGCTGGCGATTAAACTCGCATTTGAACACTGGCGTCACCTCTTGGAAGGTGCTGATTTTCCCATTCAGGTTTTCACTGATCATAAAAATCTGATCTATCTTGATGCTGCCAAGCGCTTGAATGCCCGTCAGGCTAGGTGGGCACTTTTTTTCTCGCGGTTTAATTTTTCCGTTACTTACATCCCGGGTACCAAGAATGTTAAAGCGGATGCTTTGTCTCGCAGCTTTTCTCCCATGGTCGTTGTTGAGGAGGAAGAGGAGACCATTTTACAAGAAGGTGTTGTGATTGCTGCTTTGGACTCCGTTTTGGAGGATGAGATTCTTAAAGCACAGGAGAATGCCCCATCTAATACTCCCCATGGGAGGTTGTTTGTGCCTAGGACCTTTAGGAGAGATTTGTTTGTTGAGTGTCATGAGTCTCGGTTGGCAGGTCATCCAGGAATTTCTGAGATCAAGAGACTTGTGGGGCGCAGTTTTTGGTGGCCTGGATGGCAGAAGGAAGTCATTAAGTGGGTGCGCCAATGTACTGTGTGTGCTAGATCCAAGTCTTCGCATGCTCCTGCTGCGGGGTTGCTTTGCCCTCTGGAGGTTCCTAGTGCACCTTGGACACATCTGGCTATGGACTTTATTACTGACCTTCCTCCCTCTGAAGGTTTCACGGTCATCTGGGTGGTCGTGGACCGTTTTAGCAATATGTGTCACTTGGTTCCCTTTATCAAACTGCCTTGCGCTAAGACACTCGCTAAGGCCTTTGTCAAGGAGATTGTCAGACTACATGGTGTTCCTACTGACATTGTTTCTGATAGGGGACCTCAGTTCGTGGCTCGTTTTTGGCGTGCCTTTTGTGACAGGTTGGGAGTCCATTTGTCGTTTTCATCCGGATATCATCCTGAGTCTAATGGCCAGACAGAAAGGAAGAACCAGGATGTTGAGCAGTTCTTGCGTTGTTTTGTGGCAGACAATCAAGAGGGGTGGTCTGAGTTTCTGCCACTTGCTGAATTTGCTCTTAACAACCATACATCCTCTTCTGCTGGGTGTTCGTCTTTTCTTTGTTGTTCTGGGAGACATCTGTCTTTTGGGTCATTCTCCAAATTGGTTTCGGCTGTGCCTGAGGAGGAGAGTTTTTCCGGTGATTTGGAGAGAGTTTGGACGGATGTGCGTGGTAATCTTCAGGAGGCTAACAAAAAATCTAAGAGGTACTTTGATAGGAAACGGCAAGAGGTTTTGTTTGCTGTTGGTGACATGGTTTGGTTGTCCTCTAAGAATCTGCGATTGAGGATTCCTTCTAAAAAATTGGGTCCCAAGTTCGTAGGGCCCTTTAAGGTGCTTCATATAGTTAACCAATCTGCTGTTAGGCTGGAGGTTCCTACGTCCTGGAGGATTAATCCGGTGTTTCATGTTTCTCTGTTGAAAAAAGCTGATGTGTCGGATGGTGACGCCTCTGCCACTGTTCCTCCGGTGGTGGAGGACGGGGAATATGAAATTTCCCGCATCCTAAATTCTAGACGGTATAGAGGGAGTTTGCAGTATCTCGTCGCTTGGAAGGGTTTCGGACCTGAGGATAACTCATGGGTGAGGGTGGATGATGTTTCTGCTTCCAGACTTGTCCGAGCGTTTCACAGGAGGTTTCCTGGTAAGCCTGGGCCTAGGGGATCCGGAGGATCCTCTTAGAAGAGGGGGTACTGTTACAACTCTCCTGTTAGTTTTTTTTTAGTTTGCTGGTCACATGACCAGTTTTGCCTATTTAATCCGGCTCCGCCCTCCTGGCATTGCTGGACTTCATTTGTATTTACTACTGTTTAGCTAGCTTGGTGCTCTGTTGCCGTTCTCTGTTAGTTTTGCTAGGTCTTCTGACCTCTTTACTTTTTGTTGTGTGTTTGTCTTTGACTGCTACGATTTCTGCTAGAAGGTGTCCAACTTTTCCCAGTCCCTAGTTCTTGTAGGGATTCCTCCCTCACATCTATAGGTCTTCGTACAGACTAGCCGAGGACTTTAGCGGGTCTGATCGCAGGATCAGGTTCCCCGTTACATCGTAGGGATCTAGTTTAGTTCTATTGTAGGGACAGATCTCCTGTCTTTCCTTAGTCTCTGTAGCAGATCATAACACACGTGTTGTTCAATCTCACACCTAGCTCAACCAATGTTTACTTTGTAGGCATCACTAATTTAATTAAACTGTAATAATCCAAGCTGCTATCTCAGGTGACCAAGACAAAATGGTTTAAACTTGGGAAAATCATAGGAATAAATGTGTGTCACATACTTGCTTTTTTCACTAAAAACGCAGCAAAATGTTCACACTAGGCTTTTTTTCAGCATTTTTTTCCACCACCCTTTTTTTTAATGGGTGAAAAACGCTGAAACAAGTGACATACTCTATTGCAAAAAGCCATGGAAAGCACAAAATACTGAGGACAAATAAGCAAGCTGTGTGCATGAGATTTCGGAAATCTCATAGACTTTGTTGGTACTGTAAAAAGCGGCTGAAAATTTGCATAAAAAAGCCCGCTAAAAAAACGTCTAGTGTGAATATAGCCTTGTATAACAGTTTGCCAATGAGTTAGGATACATGACCACGATGCAGAAATGCTGCGGATTTTTCCTAAGCGTTTCTGCATCTCCCTGGGTTGTCAAGCGCTTTGCCAAGTGATTTTAGCATCACTTGGAAAAGTGCTTGACAACTTGGTCACACTATATAATTCCATGCAACCGGCATGGATTTATATAGTGTGACCAAGTTACAATGCTGCAAATGCAGCATCAATAATAAAAAAAAGAATAATAATGGTGAAAAATGAAAAAAAACATTATACTCATCTTCCGATGGTCCTCGATCTCCTTCTCCAGTGCGTCCAGTGTCTTCGGCGGATCACGGTGCTGTAAAAGGACCTTCCATGACGTCATTTAGTCATGTGACAGGTCACGCGACCGCCGATGTCAGCGGTCGCGTGACCTGTCACATGACTAAATGGCGTCATGGAAGGTCATTTTACCACCGCGAGCAGCCGAAGAGCCAGCAGCACCGCCGGGAGCAGACAGGGGCCATCAGAAGGTAAGTATATGTTTATTTTTTATTTTAATTCTATTTTAACTACAGGTACTATGGTACCCGGGTCTGGAGGAGAGTCTCTTTATCTCCAGACCCGGGTACCATCCACGCATTGAGTCGCATAATATCCACATGTGTATTTGTAGTCATGCGGATGTTATGCGTTCCAATGCAAGTCAATGGCGGCTAAATCGCAGCGACTCTGCAGAATTAAAGGACGTGCTGCGGATTTTTCCGCAATGATAATCCGCATTGGAAATCTCTGCGGCATGTGCACAGCACATGCGGATTATCATTGGGGACCATTGCAGACCTATCACCAAGCGTTTTTTAAGTGTTTCAGCGGCGGAAGTTACGCTGCAGAAACGCCTAAAAAACGCATAGTGGGCACACAGCCTTAAAAGTTCTATGGTGAAGAAAAACACGTGAGATAATAAATACTAAATATACAATATTTCCCATAATGTGACTGAGGATATCTTTATGGTGTATTCACTGTTTTTTCTTCTGCAGCAAAAATGCTGTGTTTTACAGTACCATCTTAGTGAATGACATTTCTGAAATCTCATTCACATGCTGTTTTTTTGCATTTTTTTTAAATCTGCAGCTTGTCAAGTCTTTCAGAGGTTTTGCAGCTTTTTCACCCATTCAAATGAATGGAAAAAAAACACAAGTAAAAACACCTGAATTTTAAGCAGCGTTTTTCCTGCCTCCTTTGATTTTTGAGGTAGAAAAAAAATGCTGCCAAAATCCAACTTGTGAACATACCTTTATCCTGGTTGTGTTCTAATTGGATATAAAATAGAACGGCCATGATAACATGGGTAGTTAATTGTATGGTGTTTTCACTTTATATAATACCAGGCCGCATTCTATTTGCGCAGAGCTGCTCCGTGAAGATTCTATCACAAGATTCCGTGATGACATCACAGGTGATGGTGACATCACTGCTCACAGGCGCTATATATGCAATGCACATAGGCTCACCCGTGCCTTTCTTGGCTCTATAGTGACTGATAGCACTTGCAGTTTTTCACTATGGCTGGAATTGTTTTGGACATTCCTCAGGTAAAAGCACTATTGTTGATCCTTATGATCAATCGTCCTAACAGTGTGCTTCTACCACCCGATGGCGTCCTCAGCTTCACTCACCGGCTGGTGATGGAGCTAGTAAAGGATTGCCTGACCAAACACCGACAACGTCGTCTAACGTCAGACTATCTGACGGATTTACTTCAGAACATCAGGACATTACTACACCAGGTAAGTGGCGGACACTCTGCACAGAACATCTCAATATTAATAGATAATAATGGAGGGATAGAAGCTTTTTCTTCTAATATATCATATTTTGCAGACCATAAGACGCACCAAAAATTTTTGGGAGGAAAATAAGAAAAACATTTATTATAATAAAATGGGGGTCTGTCTTATAGTCCGAATTTTCGGTTGCTTACTGAGAGGGGGTGGTGGCAGTGGAGCGAGGTCACAGGAGGCAGAGTCGCTGCTGCAGGAAGTCGGCAGTAGGAGTGGGGCGCTGCTGCGGGCCCCAAGCTGGGAGGAGCGGGGTGTCTAGAAGGTGCGAGGATGCGGGCCCTGGGCTTCAAGGAAATGTTAGCGGTAATTCAGGAGGGGAGGCCCTGCTCTGCTTATTGATTTCTCTGCAGTGGGCTTCAAGAAGTAGGCTGCTGGAGATGGCCAATACGCAGATTGAGATCTCAGCTCGTCATTGAGCCGAGATCTAAATCTGCACATGCACTGCCTCCAGCGGCCATTTGCCTGAAGCCCACCAGAGGAAAATCAATGGGCAGAGCGGGGACTCCCCTCCTAAATCACGGCTAACATTTCCTTGAAGCCCAGGGCCCGCAGCCTCGCACCTCCTGGATACCCCGCTCCTCCCAGCTCGGGGCCCGCAGCAGCGCCCCACTTCTACTGCCGGCTTCCTACAGCAGTGACCCTACCTCCTGTGACCTCACTCCACCACAGCCACCCCCCTGGTAAGCTACATTCAGACAATTATTATTATTAATAATCTGTCTGATATGCTGGGGTGGAGAGTTCCAGAGTAGGGAGGATGCACGGGAGAAATCTTGTATGCGATTGTGGGAAGAGGAGATAAGAGGGGAGTAGAGAAGAAGATCTTGTTAGGATCGGAGGTTGCGTGCAGGTAAGTACCGGGAGACTAGGACACAGATATATGGAGGAGACAGGTTGTGGGTGGCTTTGCATGCCAAGGTTAGGGTCTTGAACTGGAGTCTCTGGGTAATGTGGAGCCAGTGAAGGGATTGGCGGAGCGAGGGGAGAAGCCAGGGAATAGCGGGGGGACAGGTGGATTAGTCAGACAGCAGAGTTTAGGATAGATTGGAGGGGTGCGAGAGTGTTAGAAGGGAGGTCAAACATTTTGGAAAAAAAGGCATCTTATAGTCCAAAAAATACGGTAAAACACAACGAGTCCCCAAATACAGTATGTAGTCATTGTATCTGCAGACAGAGAACCGATGTCACATACAATTTCCGCCTCCATTCTGACCTCTCCCATCTCAAAATTCTCCTTTCCATTTTTCCTTCTTTATAGGCTGAAGAAAGATCTCAGACTGAAGATTTGGCTGTCTTTAAAGAACTGGCCGAAAAAGTCCTGTCTATACTAGAACGCTCATTGGAACGCCCGGTAAGGATCAATATTAATAGACGTATCTTAATCCACCGTATCTGAGGAGACTTTCTGAGAAAAGGTCTGAAGATGGCGCGGGATTTGTATCGTTACAATTGGTGCATCTGTAAATGTTGGTTTAGTCCTTCATGATTTATGTATTTGGTGATTTAGTGAAATCTTCCACATATTAATTATATATATTATATCTATCAGGAAACAACAGGAGGCGACACCAAATATGGGCAAAATGTGACACCGAAAATCCCTGACCCTAATAGGAGTCAGCCGGAGCTGAACAGCGATCTGATTACAGGTGAGCGATCACCCGACCTTCTACAAGGAATGTCCAGATATTACAGAGGACGGAGGATAATGTTAGATTTACTCTCTACTCTGTGTAATGGGAACCTGGCAGCACATTGTTACATATAGAAGTAGTGGTGTGACGGTATAGGCCATTGTCCCCTAATAATAATTGTTTGTAGAAATCCAATGTGCCAGTCAGGAGAAATGTAAAGTAGGTACCATATACAAATCAGAATGGAAGTGCACTGGGGGCGTGAAAGAAGAAATCCAAGTGCAGTGACACGCCCCCAGTGCACTTCCAGGCTAATTTGCAAATCTCTCCTATGTTTCAGCTCTCTTACCATCACTCATATGTGCAGCGTGGGTGGGGGGTTCCTCATTCATGTGATGGAGGGTCCATTCTGCAGTGCTATAGCAAGTAACATGAAATAAATTAAATTTAAATTGCATTACTGCTCTAGAAAATGGGAAAAAACTAAGATACTGAGCACATAATTTGGCCAATTCATGAATGCCCAGCAGCCAATGACAAGGCGATCTTTTTGTTGGAATCCTCTCCTAATGTTAATCCTCTCCTAGGCTGAAGCCTACATTTATATGGGTAGGTAGGATCCTGTTGTAATTAAAACCACCCCGGGCTGATGGGTGGAGATAGGTTCCCAGCAAGAAAGATCACCTTGCCGTGACTGCTGGGCATGCACCCAGCAAAAGAAGGTCGCCTTGCCTTGGCTGCTAGGCATGCACCCAGCAAAAGAAGGTCGCCTTGTCGTGACTGCTGGGCATGCACCCAGCAAAAGAAGGTCGCCTTGTCGTGACTGCTGGGCATGAACCCAGCAAAAGAAGGTCGTCTTGCCGTGACTGCTGGGCATGCACCCAGCAAAAAAAAAGGTCACCTTGCCGTGGCTACTGGGCATGCACCCAGAAAAAGAAGGTCGCCTTGCCGTGGCTGCTGGCCATGCATGAATTGGCCAAATTATGCGCTAAGTATCTTCCTTTTATCCTATTTTCTACAGCAGTAATGCAATTCAAATTTCATTTATTTCATGTTTACATGCTATAGCGTTACAGAGTGCAACTTTGTTAGTTATGTATTTGGATGGCTACTCTTAGTATGCACCTGTTCACACCCATTTTCTTTTCGGAAGTGATGGTCAGTCATTTGTTATTTATGAAGGGGCTCCTCCATCATTTACATTACATTTATCTATGGATTCCCCGTATATTCTCATATTTAGAATCCCCATATAACGAGTACTAGTCCCATTTACAGACATCTTGTCATTTCTCCGTTATATTTCTGTATTATCTATGTAGGAATAATATCCTCTAATACATTTCATTTCTTCATCATTATTTTAGAAACAACTGAGCTGTCGAATCCTAACAATGGAAATAGTGAGATCCCGGAGATCCAAGAATCCGTAAGTATCATAGAGGGGGATGCGTGTGTGTCGTCAGATCATGGGGTGTGAATGACTCGTCCAGTATTATCCCCCATACAACCATGGGACGTCTCTATTCTAAGTGTAGATGACCCTATGGTGTTAATTACATTTGAATTACAGGGAATCTGTCACCAGGTTTATGCTATTTGGTCTGAGAGAAGCATGATGCAGGGACAGAGACCCTGACTCCATGTGTTGATTACTTTACTCGGTGGAACAGTTGTGATAAAATCACTATTTTTTCTGCTGCAGAGCTCTGAATGCTGAGTCTTGTATAACCCCGCCCACACCATTGATTGGCAGCTTTCTGTGTACACTGTGCATAGGCAGAAAGCTAGACAGATAGTCTTCTAGTGATAATCTACTGATTTTATTGAAACAGCCACACACAGCCTAGTAAGTAACACATCACTGGAATCAGGGTCTCTGCCCCTACATCATGGTGCTTTCAGAATACATAGCAAACACCTGGTGACAGATTACCTGTAAGTCCTCCTCTGTGTGATCTCCCACATTATCCAGAATGTTATAGTAATGTATGATGACCGTTGCAGGGCGGCTCCAGGATTTCGTGGGCCCTGGGCGAAAGAGTCTCAGTGGCCCCTTTAACACATACTACGATTCATAATGCACAGATACTGCAGATAAATATATATATATATATATATATATATATATATATATAGTACAAGCCCGAAGATTTCACTTCTTACATTACATGAGCGATATCTATTGTAAATTCCACAATAACTCAGAAAGCGGCGAATCCTCACAGCTCACAGTGCAGACCGGACAGTAATGTCCTCCACACAGTATAATGGCACCACATAGTCCTCTATACCGTATTATGAGCTCCATATATTGCTCCATATAGAATAATGGACCCCATAAAATGCTCCACGCAGGCTGTGCCCCCATATAATGCCCCATGCAGGCTGTGATCCCCCACATAATGCCCCATGCAGGCTGTGCCCCCCACATAATGCCCCATGCAGGCTTTGACCCCCCACATAATGCTCCATGCAGGCTGTGACCCCCACATAATGCCCCATGTAGGCTTTGACCCCCCACATAATGCCCCATGCAGGCTGTGCCCCCCCCACATAATGCCCCATGCAGGATGTCCCCCTCCCACATAATGGCCCATGCAGGATGTCACCCCCCATATAATTCCCCATGCAGAATGTCCCTCCCACATAATGCCCCATGCAGGCTGTGCCCCCCACATAATGCCCCATGCAGGCTGTGCCCCCCACATAATGGCCCATGCAGGATGTCACCCCCCATATAATTCCCCAAGCAGGATGTCCCCTCCACATAATGCCCCATGCGGGATGTCCCCCCCACATAATGGCCCATGCAGGATATGCCCCCCACATAATGCCCCATGCAGGATGTCACCCCCCATATAATTCCCCATGCAGGATGTCCCCCCCCCACATAATGCTCCATGCAGGATGTCCCACCCCACATAATGGCCCATGCAGGATGTCATCCCCCATATAATGCCCCATGCAGGATGTCACCCCCCCATATAATGCCCCATGCAGGATGTCCCCCCAACACATACTGCCCCATGTAGGATGTCACCTCTCACCCCATATATTGCCCCATGCAGGATGTCACCTCTCACCCCATATAATGCCCCATGCAGGATGTCACTTCTCCCCCCATATAATACCCCATGCAGGATGTCACACCCCCATATAATGCCCCATGCAGGATGTCACCCCCCATATAATGCCCCATGCAGAATGTCACCTCTCACCCCATATAAAGCCCTATGCTGTATGTCACTTCCCCCCCATATAATGACCCATGCAGGATGTCACTTCTCCCCCTCATATAATACCCCATGCAGGATGTCACCCCCCTATATAATGCCCCATGCAGGATGTCCCCCCCATATAATGCCTCATGTAGGATGTCACCTCTCACCCCATATAATGCCCCATGCAGGATGTCACTCCCCCCCCCATATAATGCCCCATGCAGGATGTCACTCCCCCCCCATATAATACCCCACGCAGGATGTCCCTACCTCCCCCCCATATAATGCCCCATGCAGGATGTCACTTCTCCCCCTCATATAATACCCCATGCAGGATGTCACCCCCCTATATAATGCCCCATGCAGGATGTCCCCCCCATATAATGCCTCATGTAGGATGTCACCTCTCACCCCATATAATGCCCCATGCAGGATGTCACTCCCCCCCCCATATAATGCCCCATGCAGGATGTCACTCCCCCCCCATATAATACCCCACGCAGGATGTCCCTACCTCCCCCCCATATAATGCCCCATGCAGGATGTCACTTCTCCCCCCCATATAATGCCCCATACCTCCATACATAAAAAAAAAAAAATCAAATGCTCACTTCACTGCTCACCAGCTGTGGAGAGGTAAGTATTGTGCCGGCCGTGGCCCTGGGCAAGCATTGGGGGGGTGGCAAGGTCCACTAGCTGGCGCTGGCACCGCTCTCCTCTGCTCACCGGTCCCATAGCGCGCCAGGGTGCCCGACAGCAAGTGGGCCCCTCGCCTACTCAGGGCCCCGGCACTTGCCTGGGTGTGCTGGGTGCTAGCGCCAGGTCTGCCCAGCGTCCGGTTTGTATCCTCCCAACATCATATCAGTGTAAATCATCTGGGACATAATATGGGGGGAGAAGTTTTTGCATCTGTAACATTTTTCCTGCATCTTCGATAAATCAGTATTATTTCTTATTCTTTTATAGAGCGTGATGGATTCATTGGTTCCGGCGAGAAAGCCGCATATGAGCGACTATGAAACTTCCAAACTCATCAGCAGTGGAAATTTTGGGTGAGATTTCTGTTGCCATAATCCACATTTCTCAGGGTTCCCTATGAAAATGCTTCTGCCCCTGCACTCTGCCATTCAGTGTTATCATAGGGAAATTATATGATCTGTAGCAAATCAAACTGTAAGGAAAGCGATTTAAATAATATAATTACATATAATATAATATATAATAATATAATATTATTACATTCGCCTGTGCTAGACCCTCATCTGTTCTTATGCTGCCTCCTCCACCTGAGCTTTTCTGCTCTCCACTCTGATCTTTGTTTTGATGGGGGGGCTCCATTATGAAGCTGATAAGAGAAGTTGGCTACACATGGTCACATGAAGGGTGACACCATATTGACGTCAATGACATCTACACCCTCCACCATGACCATGTGGGCCCAATCACTGGCCTCAGCAGCAGAAGAGAGCCCTGGAGCACATTCATTTTGGACCAATTTTATTTGCACTAAATTGTATTTGGTCAGTTATAGCGAATCTGCCCAAAGAGAATTTCGATAGATTCTCGTATCTATAATGTGACCTGGGTGATGGCTCCGGCAGAAGTGGCATTGTGGAGACCTCCAATAGGTGATCTATGTAGTGCTATTTTATGTATTTCTAGATGTGAATTTATAGTGGCGGCCAGACTTCTAGTATTAAACATATGCAAATTGTCTCTTCAGAGAGGAAGCAAACTAGAACTCCACCTATAGGAAGTAGCAATCCTAAAAGTCAATATCGACCCTTTAACGAGCCTTGTCACATGACTTAGGATAATAGCCAAAACCAAAATCTCAATTTGCAGGAACTGTGTTCTGGGGTACTGCCCCTCTTCAGTGCAAAGTGTGAGATATGGTTTGACTGGGTGAGAGGTGTCGGACCGGTATCCAAAGGGTTGACTTTTCTCCTTGCGGACATGAGGAGAATTTTAAGCCGCAATGCTCCTCTGGGAAATAGGATTGCTACTTCCTATAGGTGGCAATAGGGTACTAGTTCTCTTCCTCTCTGAAAAGAGACAATTTGCATATTTCCCAGAAGAGCATTGCAGCTTAAAAGTCTCCTCACCTTGACATGTTTATCATGGCTTTTTCCGCAAGGAGAAACGTTACCGCTTGGATCCCGGTCAGATGCCTCTCACCCAGCCAAACCATATCTCACACTTTGCACTGATGAGTGCTTGTACCCCAAAACATAGTGTCCGAAAATTGAGATTTTGGTTATGGCTATTATTCCATGTCATGTGATAAGGCTCGTTAAAGGGTCGATATTGACTTTTAGGATTACTACTTCCTATAGGTGGCACTAGAGTTCTAGTTCTCTTCCTCTCTGAAGAGACAATTTGCATATTTCCCAGAGGATCATTGAGGCTTAAAAGTCTCCTCACCTTGACAAGCTTAACATGTCATTCTCCGCAAGGAGAAATGTTACCCTTGGATACCAGTATTAAACATATAATGATTTCTATAGATGGATTATTAATAAGGATTTATTATAACCGATGGATTCTCCTTCTCTCCAGGGCCGTCTACTTAGTGCATCATAAAGACTCACACCAGACCTTTGCTATGAAGAAAATGGCTAAGCGGAACCTAAATACTGCACAGAGATTGGAATGGGCCTTTCTGGAGAGGGACATCTTAACATTTGCTGATTGTCCCTTTGTGGTCTCCATGCTCTGCTCCTTTCCAACTAGATCTCACCTGTGTATGGTCATGGAGTATGTAGGAGGTAAGACACATCTATTGTATTATATTCAGCCCATGTCTGCTTTCATCATATCACTGCTCATATCATTAGGACATTGTTGGTTACTTCCCCACAGAGCATTTACTATAGGTTATCTATTACCAAGATGCTCGTAAATTAATTGATCTTGGTGCAGGGGCGCTATGGGGCTCATCAGTCGGAGGGAGTCTGTCGACGCTCGGCAGTGGGCAGCATCCCTCCACCTGTCATCACAATTTCAGCGGTATTTGCTTCTTCAAGGAGGTGGGGCTGGTGGGGGCAAAAATACTGAGTAGGTGGCTAGTAGGGGCCAAAATACTGAAAGGGGGCCGTATGACTAGATATGGGGGGACTGTGAATGCTGAGTGGAGGTCATCATATTAAGTGGGGTGCTGTGGGGGTCCTCACTCTGTATGGAGGCCCCCATTCTGTGTGGGGACATCATACTGAGTGGGGAGTTATGCGGACCATTATATTGTGTGAGGGACTGTGGGAACCATTATCGTGAGTGGGAGGGTTGCTGTGGGTGCCATCACACCGAGTAGGGGGTTGTGGCTGGCCTCCTTCTAAGTGGTGGCCTCCTTAGGAGGATTCACTGTGGGGATACCATACTCATTGAGTGTGGGTGTGGGCATTTTTGGGAGCATCATACTCTAAAATGGCCATAAAAGTTGTATTGCTGGTGAGAACACCAAGCTGCTTCAACAGGGATATAAATATATTTCTTTTTTACTTTTTAGGGTGGGGGGCAATTACAACTTTTGATATGGGGTCTTGTGATTTCTATGTACGCCACTATCTGTGTGATCTCCCCAGGATGTTTCCGCTCACTGCTCATTATACATCATGGTTATCTGCTCGTGGTATATCATGGTTATCTTCTGTATAAACCCCTCACCGGTCATATTTCCTTTCTTCTATAGGTGGAGACTGTGGGACCCTTCTAAGCACCAGGGGTCCTTTCTCTGTCCCCATGGCCCGCTTGTACTTTGCAGAGGCGGTACTTGCCGTGGAATACCTGCATAGTTACGGTGTGGTGCACAGAGACCTGAAGCCGGATAAGTAAGTGCCCCCGTAGTATAATAAAGTGGGGAAAGTTGTCATTTGTTATCATTCAGTCTGTGAGGCTAAAACCATCTTCTCTTTTGCAGCCTCCTGATTACATCTACTGGACATATTAAAGTTACCGATTTTGGGATTTCTAAAGTTGGTCTAATGATACCGAAAACCAACACCTACAAGGAATTAGCAGTGGACATCTCCAGAGAGTTCCAGGACCGTGAGGTCAGCATCACCTACAAGAACTTAGCTTGTTATTTGCAAATCTCATCACACTATTGTCTCTTCTCTACGATCTTCCTTTCTAGAGAACTTTTCCACTAATATTTTATCTTCTGCATTGTGTTTTAACGATGATATCTTGTCATAATAATTGTTTCATCGATTCTCATCTCTATGTTCTGTTGGTTTCCAGTTCTGTGGCACCCCATGTTACATAGCCCCAGAGATCATCCTGAAAGAAGGCTATGGAAGACCTGTTGACTGGTGGTCATTGGGGATCATCCTGTATAAATTCCTGCTGGGATGTGTACCATTTGATGCTGATTCCCTCACTGAGCTTTATAAAAGGGTTGTCATTGGTGAGTAGAATAATCCGATCATTGCGTTGATTGGTTACATTTGTTTAGTTATTTCCTTTGCTTTATGTTACAGTCCAGTAAAGAGGTTTTATTTTCTGTAATTTTCTATGTAACAGGAGAACTAATTTGGAATTGTGATCGCGCTCCACCCCTGGATGCTCAGAATCTCATCACTGAGCTGCTCAGAAGAAATCCTGTGCGTAGACTTGGGACAGGTAACAGATATACTAGTATTAATATTCCCTTATTAGACCAAGGACATATCGCTCATGTCCATGAAGATCAGCATTTCTCTATCAGCTCATCTACTGTATTTCTAGTTCTCCACACTAAGACTTTCAGTTTATTTCCTTCATGTCAGCTCAGTTTTGTCATTAGTTCAGAATATGATAAACTGTTCAGATATGGAGCCATCCCTGACTATGTCCGCATCACTTTTGTTTTTCTTTTTCTAGGAGGAGCATTTGAGATCAAGGTTCATCCATTCCTGAGTGACTTGGACTTTGACAACATTCTGAGCCAGGAGCTGGAGTATGTTCCTCAGCTTGTTTCAGACGCAGACACCAGCTTATTTATCAGTAAGTAGAAGGAGACGTCATCTAGACTAAGCGACTGTTTGTCTCATCTTCCCTAATATGTGATCATCTGTTCCCATTAATATTAGTGATAAATAGTGACTGTGTTATACTGACAACCTCTAATAATACTTCATTACCTATTTCTTGTAGATCATTCTGATATAAACAAACATCTGGTCTCAAAGGATGAGGAAGGCACAAGTGAGAACAATGAGAGCCTTGACTTCCAAAATTTTACGTCATCTTCTGAAAAGCTTTGTAAAGTAAGTATGTGATTAATAAATCCAAAATATGTAAAAAAAAAATAAAAAAAACTCTAAAAGTACATAAAAAAAATATTTTATATCTTATTTTTATCCGTATTTAGCTCTGTACCATCGCTACCAGGATGGTGAACAATGAGGATCCCAATGCCCCTCCAGAGTATACACAAGAAACCAACACAAACATCTCAGAAATGTGAGTAGATTAGAAAGGGTCATTACTGGGAGTTCCAGGCTGATCTATGTACACAACACCAAATATAGGACATAAATAACAGAATATCAAATGCAGCATTCACCGCTTCATGGTTAACGGTCATTGTACTTTTGGCTTCAGAAAATTCAGAAGATAACAGCCCATAATTGTGGCAGGTCATGCATTTTTAGCACTGCCTACTCTGTAGGAGAGCTGTAGTACTACTTGCCAGACATTCTTGGTAGTTGTGTTCTGATCCATGGAAGGTAGTTTGGAGCAGAAAACCTTCCCCACTATGACAGTCATATGTCCTATTAGGCCTTATAGTCAGTGTTCTTATAGTGAGACAACCCATTTTATACTGTGTTTACTTACGATTTACATGTTTTTCTTCTTCAAACAGGCAGAAAGAATCTGTTCCTGTATGTAATACAGACGATGCTGTTACCATCTTGCCACCCTCGTCCCCATTGCCAGGTATGTACATGTCTACAGCACCAACAATGTGAATGTTGACTTCAAGGCTCAAATATTTCCACATGGTTTTTCTGGTCTACTATGTTATCCATGTTTCATGGATCTCAGCTATGTTGACCATGGGTTCGTACTGTATCCCTATTTCCCTAATTTTGTACAGGAGTTTTTTTTTCATGTATTCTGTATATTACGTTGTATCATCTAGTAACCTAGTGAGATATAGCGACTGTGTTATACTGACACCCTCTAACAATCCTTCTTTACCTATGTCTTGTAGATCACTCTGATGAAAACAACCATCTGATCTCAGAGGATAAGGAGGGCACAAGTGAGGACGATGAGAACTTTATCTTCCGAATATTTGCATCATCATCTTCTGAGAGGCTTTCTAAAGTAAGTATGTGATCGATAAATCCAAAATATGTACAAAAAAGGATCTACAAAATTAAAAAGTATGTATATTTAATAACTTATTGTTATCCACATTTAGCACTCTACCACCACTAACGGGATGGTGAACAACGAGGATCCCAAGGCCCCTCCAGAGTGTACACCAGAATACAACCCAAACATCTCAGAAATGTGAGTAGATTATGGGGTCATTACTGGGAGCTCCAGGCTGATATATGTGCACAACACCAAATATAGGACATAAATACCATAATATCAAATGCAGCATCCACCGCCCCATGGTTATGGGTCATTGTGCTTTCAGCTTTCGGAATTGTTGGAGATAACAGCCCATAATTGTGGCCGGTCATGCACTTTTAGTGCTGCCCTCACTGTAGGAGAGATATAGTATGAAATGCCGGCCATTCTTGGTAGTTGTTTTCCTCTCAGCTCTCTATAAAAGGTAGTCTTGAGCAGAAGACCTTCCCCACTATGACAGTCATATGTCCTACTAGTCGTTATAGTCGGTGTTCTTCTAGTGAGACAACCCCTTTTATATGGAGTTTACTTGAGATTTACATGTTTTTCTTCTTCAAACAGGCAGAAAGTATCTGTTCCTGTATGTAATACAGACGATGCTGTTACCATCTTGCCACCCTCGTCCCCATTGCCAGGTATGTACATGTCTACAGCACCAGCAATGTGAATGTTGACTTCAAGGCTCAAATATTCCCACATGGTTTTTATACAATACTATAGGTCTCTTATGTTATCCATATTATGACAAAGCAGATCCTATAAGAAGATATTGTTATAGATTTTTTTTTTTAATTTTTCATCAGAATTTCCATCTCATGAAGAAAGAAAATCGGCAATAAATCTGAGTATGGAGCAACAAAACTCAGAAAATGGAAAAAATGGGAAAAAGAGACGAGGTAAGTGTGAGAATCAACTCCATGTTGTGTGATGTCAGTGAGAATAATTCATGTGGAGTAGATGTCATCTGTCAGTGATGGGATTGTCACATGTATGATTGCTGACAATGACCCCTGATGTCTGTATGATAATATTCCTCTGCCGTCCGGCC
Source organism: Phyllobates terribilis (assembly GCF_046119375.1). NCBI lineage: Eukaryota > Metazoa > Chordata > Amphibia > Anura > Dendrobatidae > Phyllobates > Phyllobates terribilis. Next base: position 1,738,894 of record NW_027362900.1, read on the forward strand.
ACAGTGACTGCACAGCATTATCATGTAATATGGAGTCCCATCACTTACATTATATTTATTTCTCTTCTCATAGGTTCCATCTTCCGCCGGATCTTATCATCCTGCCGGCGTGGATTATCCAGGGCTGCTCGCGTATTTGCATGCTGTCACTGTTGCCCTAAAACCATCTAAAAGACGGGACACCTAAGCATCCAGCGCCCTGAGGTCCAGCAGATCCACCATCACTGCTGGAGCTGTATAGAAGGACCTTCACCATCTACCTGTGGCCTTCTGACTGGTCAACCTGGACAAGTTTCAGTAACGCCTCTGTCATCGGGCTCCGCGGTATTCATACTGCTCGTCTGACTTGTCATTTACTGATCACCTGGTATCTGACCCCGGCTATCTTCCTGACTTTGATTTAGTCTATTGATAATGTTCACGATTTTATTCATCCCATTATTAATTAAAAAAAAGTAAAATCTGTTACTGTTGCTCTGATTCCTTTTTGTCTTGAATTCACAAATACTTGTAACTCACTAATTGCTCTTCTTCTCACTAAATGTATTTCTCATTATCCTTAATGCAGCAGTCAGTCTCATATTTCTGTCCAGCAGTTACACTGGTGCCTCCACCCTGTACCAGTCATTACACTCATCCACAAACCTCTCCACACTGCTGCACAGTCCTGCATCTCTACCATATCTACACTCCAATGAGCTAAGATTAACATCCTCCATAATCAGAACCTCCCACTCTCATGTCCAAGACATTTTCTCTGCTGCACCAGCTCTCAGGAGTGCACTACTGCAGGCAATCAGGTTCATTCCCACTATCAGAGATTTTAAGTGTGCAGTAGAAACAGATTATTTGTGGCAGGACTATCAAATCACCTCACTATTCTAAGTTTTTCCTACAGCACTCAGTAGCACTTAATATTTGTACATATACAGATAATGGTTGGTGACTGGTTCATGCAGCCTTAATTCCACAAAGATAGAAATAAAAGGTCAACATGTTTCATACATCCAAACCATCCTTAATCATGGCAGAAAAACATCATTTTAAGTTTCCACTATGAATATTTGGTGAGATATCACAGCTGTGTATTTTCACAGCACAAAGAACGCATCTTACAGATCAGCAAATCACAGTGTGCTGACGCTTAGTGTTGTAGTTTTGAACAACACCATTCATTTTATCATATAATGTGTTGAAAAATGAGAAAAAATGCAAGGTTTGGGTTCAGTAGTATGATTACTGTGATACCAAACTTATAAGGTTTATATATATATATATATATATATATATATATATATATACAGTGTTTAGCATAAATCCCAGTAACAGTCTTAAGAGAAAAGCTAAGTTTAGACAACAAAATTCTAATTAACAAGAACTGAACCACAGGTAAGTGTAATTATTCATTAAACAGATGTCCAGCAGACAGGTGTCTGTAAAAGGAAGTTACTTAATAAAGAAAACTCCTTCCCATTTCATGCTATCAGCAATGGCACCACATAGAAGGGAAATGTCACAAAACCTGAGAAAGAAAATAATTTCTTTGCAATAAATGTGAAGTCTACAAGAAGATCAGCAAAACTTTACTTATCAGTCAGAATACTGTAGCAAAAGTGATGCAAAACTATAACAAAGATGGAACCGCAACCATCTTACAGAGACGTCCAGGCCGACTATGGAAGTTAACACCTAAACAAAAGCGTCCTCTGATGAGAAGGGTAAGTGGCACCACATAGAAGAGAAATGTCACAAGACATTTCTGAGAAAGAAAATAAATTCTTTACAAAAAATGTGAAGTCTACAAGAAGATCAGCAAAGCTTTTCTTATCAGTCAGATGGAAGTTAACATCTAAACAAAAGCATCTTCTGATGAGAAGAAAATCGACAGGCAAATTCATTGCTATTAGCTGAAGAAGTAGAAAGCCAAACCAGGGCGAGTGTTTTCCATGACACGACACGGTGTACACTGCAAATGAATGGCATTCATGAGTGTCCTCCACAAAGGAAGCCTCTCTCCCTTAAAGCCCATGAACAATAAAAGTCCGTCTACAATTTGCCAGGGTCCATGCTTAAAACTATGAGGACTACCGGGACTCTATACTGTGTATGTGCATCTTATGTGTATGTCCGTATTTTATGTTTGTGTGCACTATGTATATGCATACGTTAAAATGTGTATAGAGTATTAGCATGTGCAAATTTTATATGTGTGCCTAATATAAATATACATGGAAATGTATATGTAGGTGGTGCCTGATGGAGGGTGGGGGGCCCAGATCAGAAGTCCTGATTAAGGGCCCTTCACTGTCATTGTCTGCCCCTTATATAAACAGTAAAATCCTCTTTAATAACTGGACTTCCATTGGGGTGGACTTCTCATAGATGGCCAGTATGCATACTATATTGTGAATCTGGGCATCTCTCACAGAAAATCTGATCTGGATATGAGGGTGGTCTTCTATAAGCGGTGATGTTTTGGAGAGATTTAGGGAAAAGTCCCAATGCTTATCCATCGATCTGGTAATTTGAGTAAAATATTTGTGTTGATAACTGATCACAAAGTCACAAAATATGTAAGATTTGGCATAACCTGGCTCATTTTTCAAAAAGTTATGCTCAATTTTTTTAGCACCAAGTTTTGTTGCTTTTTTGTAGACTTACACTAACTTAGTATATTGTGTGAGAATGAAATGAATTATGAATTAGTTGGCGCATTTTACCACACTCTGGGGGTCCCTGACAGTCCTTCTTTACCGGCCCTGTAGTGATGCCAATGTAAACTTCCAAGTGACCGCGCAGTCAATCACTGTCACGAATGCAGGACAACCTATGATTAGCTAATTTTTGGGAAATCCTTATAACAAAAGGGGATTGAAAATATTTACAATTATTTTAAAAGCATTAAAAAAAACCAGACCCAATACTTATAATTAGTTTGTTGAAAGTAGTCTAATTAAAGGGAGCTGAAAGGATTAGAGATTATGAACCCGATTCACCAGTGTTTTTGCCAGAAAACTGGCATAAAGCTCTTGAAAAGTTGCAAAGTTTTGTGACTTTTCCCATTTTCACATAATTTTAACTTCTTTAAAGCCCAAGACGTACTGATACGTATCTGCGCCCTGGGACTTAAGAGCCTGATGCGTATTAGTACATCTTTGCGATCGCGCACACAGGCTGTGCGGGCGTGATCGCCGCCGGGTGTCAACTGATTGTCACAGCTGACACCCGGTGCTATGTGCTGGGAGAGGTCCCGCACATTAACCCCCGCAATGCTGCGATCGAAGTCGTTCGCAGCATTGCGGGGGCAAGGGGAGGTGATCGGGATAGTCACCTCTCCTGCCGGCGTCCAGCAATGTGTGCCGCGGCTTCCCGGATGTTGCCATGATGACCCGATTCACTGAGGGGTGCAGTTTTAAGAATGGTGTCACTTTTGGGTATTTTCAGTCATAAAGACCCCTCAAAGTGACTTCAAATGTGATGTGGTCCCTAATAAAATGGTTTTGTAAATTTTGTTGGAAAAATGAGAAATCGCTGCTCAATTTTAACCCTTATAGCTCCCTAATAAAAATAAATTTGGGTTCCAAAATTGTGCTGATGTAAAGTAGACATATGGGAAATGTTATTTATTAACTTTTTTTGTGTGACATATCTCTCCGATTTAGGGGCATAAAAATTCAAATTTTGAAAATTGCAAAATTTTCTAAATTTTTGCCAAATATCTGTTTTTTTCACAAATAAACACAAGTGATATCGAAGAAATTTTACCACAATCATAAAGTACAATATGTCATGAAAAAATATTCTCAGAACCAGGGGGATCCGTTGAAGCGTTCCAGAGTAATTACTTCATAAAGTGACAGTGGTCAGAATTGTAAAAATTGGGCTTCTCATTAACGTGCAAACCACTTTGGGTTGTAAAGGGGTTAAGGACTCTACCTGCGTATACAGTCACGGCGGAAAGTGCTGGCACCCTTGAAATTGTTTCAGAAAATTACACATGTTTTATTACACGCATGTTTATTTCCTTTGTGTTTATTGGAACAACACAAAAAAACTGAGAAAAAAAAGGCAAATTGGACATAATTTAACACAAAACTCCAAAAATGGGCCGGAATACATATATATATTTTTGATGGGACAACACTGAAGATGCGACACTTTGATACAATGTACAGTAGTCAGTGTACAGCTTGTTTAACTGTAAATTTGGTGTGCCTGCAAAATAACTCAACACACAGCCATTAATGTCTAAACCGCTGGCAACAAAAGTGAGTACACCCCTAAGTGTGTTCTCAGCTGATGTTATTTGTTGGTTTTTCTTTGCATCCCGAACAATTTTCTTGGCAGTTGTGGCTGAAATTTTTGTTGGTCTACCTGACTGTGGTTTGGTTTTTACAGAGCATCTGATTTTCCATTTGTTAATCACAGTTTGAACACTGCAGACTGGCATTATCAATTCCTGGGATATCTTTTTGTATCCCTTTCCTGTGTTATACTCTTTTTGCCTCCCTTTCCTGTGTTATACAGTTCAACTACCTTTTCCCGTAGATCCGTTGATAATTCTTTTGCTTTCCCCATCTCAAAATCCAGAAACGTCAGTGGCTGGATCCCAGAAACTCACTCAGCTTTATGCACACACACTGATTACAAGCAAACAGGTCATAGGTGAGGATGCTACCTTTAGTAGCCATTCAAACCCATTTGTGTCAAATTCTGTGCATGTTATCAGGCCAAAATCACCAGGGTATGTGAACTTTTTGATCAGGATTATTTGGATGTTTTTGGTTGTCATTAGTGATGAGCGAGCACTAAAATGCTCGAGTACTCGTTGCTCGGGTCGAGCAAATTGAAATACTCGGGTGCTCAACCCGAGCAATGAGCCCAATATAAGTCTAGGGGAAACTTGAGCATTTTTCAGGTGGCTCCCCACGGCGGTCTGCAGAGGGCCTAAAAATTGCCCAAATCGATGGGAACTGTGCTCAAATTACATGGGAACAGCATGGGGAAGACCCCTGGAAGCATCTCTGACTCCCAGATCACTGCTGTCAACAACGTCGTCAGAGTATTACGCCACTTTTGCGGCGTAAGGAACATCTTTTCCAGGGTGATGACTTGTAAGGCAAAATAAATAAACAAAAACAAAAATACTCCTACACACCTTAGGCTATGTTCACACGTAGCATTTTTGACACGTTTTTGCACTTTTGCATTGCTTTCAACCAAGACAAATGCATTCACCAGGAAATGTCATTTTAACATTTTACAACCTTATCTGGCCATGTGGTGTGTGACACATAATCAGACACATGCATACAGTGCTGAAAAGACATGGGAACAGCAAGGGGAAGACCTCTGGAAACATCTCTGACTCCCAGGTCACTGCCTAAATGTGTGCCCATCATAAGTGATCCTTGGCACATGCGAAGATGCCTCCCGCCATGCACCTGTCGTTGCAGACTTGCAACAATCACCGTCCACGTCCTTGTCCCACTGCAGTGTTCAGTTGTCCCTACCCCATTCCTTGGAATGCAAGCACAAGAATGCCGGCAGCCACCCACCCACAGGCTGCAATACTATACTGCCAAATATTTGACAGCTGCTTGCACTTGAAATGTGGCCTTTTAGGCTCGTGGAGGCGGAAGCTTTTCATAACCTCATGCCGGCGGCGGCCGGGTGTCCATACTCGGTCCCCAGCCGCCACAATATTTCCCTGCATCGCCTCCGCCTTCCACAAGCACGGGTCCCATAACATTACCCGTGCCCTCCCCAGTGCACTTACTGGGAAGGACCGCCTAACCACAAACACGTTGACAGGTGAATGTGGCCAGGGACGGTACGGAGCCAGTCCACAACTTTTTTTGCTAAGAGTTGTATTTAGCTCGGTGAAAGGACTGGCATAGAGGGAAACCGTATCTACCCTGCTTGTCATTTCTCCCAGAAAATCCTGTAATTGAGCTTGTTGCAGAAGTAATGGCAGCCCATCCAACATCAACTCGCACTTGTCAATGGTGCTTTGACACACACACATCTTTCTTTGCGCATTTAATTTCTTGAATACAGAGTTGGAAAATGGCCTGATCCGTAATGCGTTTTGAGAAATAACATGCATAAGCATGGCCGATCCGCATTAAAAAAGCAGCCATAGAGTGTCCAGGAACCTTCCCCCACACTTTTCTTAGCCAGGGCTGCTTTTCGGCAGGGTTGGACGGGCCCACCAGAGAACCGGAGACTCCTCCGGCGGGCCCTGGCTTCTCCTTCAGGAGAGTTCATAGTGCCGAGGTGAGGCCATGATGATGATAGAGGCCATCATCTGCTTAGTTTTCTGTTACTTGGAATGCAATTGCAAGTATGCAGCCAGCCACCCACCCATCCACAGGCCGCAACACTAAACTGACAGATTTCTGGACAGCTCTTTGCACTTGAAATATGGCCTTTTAAGCTTGTGGAGATGGAAGCTTTTCACAACCTCATGCAGACGGCGGCCGGGTGTCCATACTCGGTCCCCAGCCGCCAGTATTTTTCCCGGTATCGCCTTCGCCTTCCACAAGCACGGGTCCCACAACATTACCCATGCCCTACCCAGTGCACTTACTAAGAAGGACTGCCTAACCACAAACACGTGGACAGGTGAATGTGGCCAGGGACGGTACGGAGCCTGTCCACAACTTTTTTTGATAAGAGTTGTATTTAGCTCAGTGAAAGGACTGGCATAGAGGGAAACCGTATCTACCCTGCGTGTCATTTCTCCCAGGAAGTCCTCTAAAGCTGCTTGCACTTGAAATGTGGCCTGAACATTACTGCTGGTACTTTTCTGTGGGAATTTTCTTGCCTCCTACCAGCCTGGAATATTTCCAGCAAACTATGGTACAACACCATGGTAGTAGCACTGCCCTCAGTACCAGTAGCGAAGCCATCCTCAATTTCCTTCTCTGGAATTTTATTTGGTAGACTGAGTGGCTGCCCAAATACATTTTCTCACAAAGGAGCTGATGATAGAGTGGCAGTAGGTTCAAGTTTCTCCAGCCTGTTAGATATTAGAGGGTGAACGGCAGCACATTGGATCAGTGGTTAGCACTGAAGTCTTGCAGCACTGGGATCCTGGGTTCAAATCCCAGCAAGGACAACATCTGCATGAAATTTGCATGTTCTCCCCATGTTTCCGTGTGTTTCCTCCTCAGTAAAAATAGAGTGTCCTGGAATCTTCCCACACACTTTTCTTAGCCAGGACTGCTTCTCAGCAGGGTTGGACAGTCCCACCAGAGAATTCTCTGGTGTGCCTTGGCTTCTACCTCAGGAGAGTTCATGATAGCGCTAAGTTTGCAGCTGCTATGGGGCTCTTGAGCGGGTGAGAAAGGTTAGCCCTCAGAAACAAATCCTCTGGTGGGCACAATGTTTTTCAATCTGAAACAGCTTCTCAGTGGGAGTTGTATTTCACCACAGCCATATTCTTTAGCTCTGTGAAAGGACTGGCATAGAGGGAAACCGTATCTACCCCGGTTGTCATTTCTTCGTCACCAGGTTCCGCCCATTGTAACACACGACCATGCCTGGCTGTATGTTCAGCGGTGAGAGCCACAGATCAAGCTGCTGTGTTACAGCTTTCAACAACTATGCAGCGCTGGGCGGTTTGTCAATTAAGCATTAAGCATGTTATCTTCAGCACAGCCTGTTGCTGTTTGGCCAAGGCAGTGCTGCAGTGCTGTCAGCTTGTGACTGATGTGGTCATTTAGGAGATGGAGGAGGAGGTACATGAGCTGAACAATGTGATTACATTGAGGTTAAATTGGTGATGCTGTTTTTTATACTAAAGAAAGATCCTTTTGTTATGTTTTTTATGTTATTTTTTATGACAAATGCATTCACCGGGAAATGTCATTTTAACATTTTACAACCTCATCTGGCAATGTGGTGTCATCAGACACATCCTGTTTTATTTATGATGGAGGGACTCTGAAAGTCATAAAGCCTATTTTTATAGGAACATCAGACGGCCCTTACTATTCTTAAAAGGCCAGCAGTCGGCCCTAGCTATTGTTAGAGAGCCATCAGAGGGCTATGATTTGTTGTTCCCATTATTAACAAGTGGGTCTCCTATACTGTTATTGCGCATCCAGTGACTGCAAGGGTTGTCAAAAATTTGGACGCAACCTAATACCCCTTTGAAGAGACATAGAGGAGGGTCACAGTAAAAAAAATGTTCCCATTATAAAGGAGCGGGTCTTCTATAGTGGTAATGCCCATGCTGTGACTGCAAGGGTGGCCAAAATTTTTGAAAAAAAACACTAACAATTTAAAGACACAAAGAGCATGGCCACAGTAACAAGGTACGACATGTTACCGTTAGAAAGGAGAGGGTCTGCTATACAGTTATAGGGTATGCAGTGAATCCAACGGCTGACAAATTTTAGGAAAAACCCCACTAAGAATTTAAGGACACACAGAGCAGGGCCACAGTAACAAGGTACGACATGTTCCCATTAGAAAGTAGAGGGTCTGCTATACAGTTATAGGGTATGCAGTGAATCCAACGGCTGACAAATTTTAATGAAAAACCCCAATAACAATTTAAAGACACACAGAGCAGGGCCACAGTAACAAGTACGACATGTTACCATTAGAAAGGACAGGGTCTGCTATACAGTTATAGGGTATGCAGTGAGTCCAACGGCTGACCAATTTTAGGAAAAAACCCACTAAGAATTTAAAGACACATAGAGCAGGGCCACAGTAACGACAAATTAACATTAGAAATGATAGGGTCGGATATACTGTTATAGGGTATGCAGTGAGTCCAACGGCTGACAGATTTTAGGAAAATCCCCACTAAGAATTTAAAGACACACAGATCAGGGCCACAGTAACAAGATATGACATGTTCCCATTAGAAAGGAGAGGGTCTGCTATACAGTTATAGGGTATGCAGTGAGTCCAACGGCTGACCAAGTTTAGGAAAAAACCCACTAAGAATTTAAAGACACATAGACCAGGCCACAGTAATGACAAATTCCCATTAGAAAGGAGAGAGTCTCCCATAGTGTTGGACTATGCAGTGACTGCAAGGGCTGCCAAAAATTTGGAGGCACTTCAATGGCCCTTGGAAGAGACGTGGAGGAGCGCATCATAAAATTTTTTTACCATTAGAAAGGAGCGGACCTCCTATACTTGTAATGCCATGCACTAAGTGTATGGGCTGACAAACATTTACTCCTGGGGGGTACACATGAACATACTGTATAAAAATTTTTTTTTACGGGCATCATAAAAATGTAGCGCCCCGAGGGCTCGGCCGCTACAGGGGTATTGCACCTCTGCCAGAGGTGTGATATTCCACTCCCAGTTAAGGATGGAGTATGGACCAGGGTTCAGTTAGCTGCATACAGCACACTCACCCCATTTCCGAGGGACAGCTCAACGGTGCTCCCATTAGACAGAAATGCAGGCACGACAGACCATGTCCCTGGCTGGAGTGGGGAGGGGGTAGGAATACCCAGTTATGTAGGAGCAGATAGGGGTTGGTTCCTGAGCGTAGATAGGAGCGCATTGGTTGCTGGTCACCTGGGCTCATGTTCTAGAGGGTGGTATAAAAGGTGGGCACCATCTTAGAACAGTGTTCAGTCAGAGAGAAGAAGTGACGGAGTGGGGGCCTCTGCAAGGGGCTCTGCTCCGTAGGCAGGCCTAGCCTCTGAGGCCCAGCCAGCACAGAGAGAAGAGAAGAAGAGAAGTTCAGTGAGTGGAGTAAGAGAAGGAGTTCAGCCAGAGAGGGCTGACAGGGAGCTGTGGCTCAGTCTGGGCCCAGCTCCACGAGGCAGGCCTAGGGTGAAGGCCAGGAACAGAAAGGAACAAGAACAGAAAGGAACAGAAGAGAAAGAGAAAGAGAGAAACAGAAGGGCTCAGGAACAAGACGGCAGAAGGGACCCTAAGAACTCACGAGAATACAGGGTGAAGGGTCAGGCAGATTAAGCGTACCGGATCCCAAGTTGGTGGAGGAGAAACAGCCCTCAGCAAAAGACCGGAGGTCGTGATCATTTATTGGTGCGACACCTCATCAAACCTGCTAGGAAGGCACCATATAGGACAGCGGGGAACGGGAACCACGTTTACCCGCACAAGTCCGCGGCAGCAGGACAAAAGTGGGTCACTGGTGAGGCAGGCCAGGGAAAGGATTGAAGGGGGTCCTGTGCCATGCTCCTGCACTGCCTGGGGTTGACCGAGCCCCTCACCTGGTGGATGCAACACGGCTCGGGCGGTCATTGCTGACAGAAGTGACCCGGAGTACATGAACTGTGAGTAAAAGACATTGGACTGCAGTACGTTGTCTGTGTACTCTTTCGCTCCTCCAGCACTAACGGCACTGGGACTCTCTGCACCATCACCCCCACCATCCACTACACTGCCCTGGGGCTGCACTCTTCCCGTGGGGAGTCACACTACCTCAGCTGCATACATCATCAGCCCCAGCGGTCTGCCTTGCAGCGGCGGTTCATAATAACCGCAATCCACGGGTGGCGTAGTCGGACATCACTTAGGACTGCTAAAGGACTACCACTGGTCTGACCACCCTGAGCCACGGAACCAGGTCGCCACTACTACCCCCACCGTCTCCCTATTGCCCGGCTCCGAGTGCCCCACGCCTAGGGGCGAGTCAAACACACTTTAAACAAATTATGTGGGTGTTGCATCATGGACCACGGTCACCCTGGTGATATGGTGGTGGAGGATGAGGAGAAGGAGGAGGACAAGAGCAAATAGCCAAAATCAGGAAGCGTATACCCATGTGTGGGTGTGAAAAGGTGCATGGGAATACACCTACCAAGAAAAGACACTGGATTTGAGTTTATGTTACTCTGCTATCATTCGGTGGTGTTGAAAAGTCTGGACCAATCCAGCCCTTATTCATTTTTATAAGAGTCAGCCTGTCAGCATTTTCAGTTGACAGGAGGATGCGCTTATCAGTTATAATTCCACCAGCGGCACTAAAAACCCGATCTGATAAAACGCTGGCGGCAGGGCAGGCCAGGACCTCCAAGGCATAGAGAGGCAGTTCATTTCACATATCTAGCTTGGATACCCACTATTTATAAGCACAGAGGAATCACGGAGGACGTTGGTACGGTACGGCAAGGTACTCCCTCAGCATCTTCCCAAACTTTGCACTCTCCTTGTGAGAGTACCCTGCGCCTCAGGGCCTGTGCGATGGTAGGGTCTGAGAAAACTCTCCCAGAACTTTGACAGTGTTCCCCTGCCTCTGCTGGATTGAAGTTGTGTCTCTCTCGCCTGTACTCCTTGGTTGTCGAACGAAGTGTGCCCTCTGCCTCCAGCGTTTTCAGATGGGAATTTTTTTAGTAGTTCCGCAACAAGGGCCTTCTGGTACTGCCTCATTTTTGTACACCTGTCCGCCTCAGGAATAAGAGATATAAAGTTCTCCTTGTAGAGTGGGTCTAGAAGTGTCACCAACCAGTAATGACCTAAAATTTTGAGAATGCGAGGGTTATGGGAAAGGCAGCATAACATAAACTCAGCCATGCTTGCCAGACTACTAACAGGCAAGACTTCCTTGTCCTCACCAAGAGGACCATGCTCTCCTCCTCCTCCTCTCTGTCCTCTGGCCATCCACGCTGAACAGACGGTATGACAGCTGTGCAGATAGCACCGTCTATAGTGCATGAAACTAGTTCCTGTCCTTCCTCCTCCTCCTCTTCCTCATTGTCACCCAATCCACGTTGGGATGAGATGAGGCTTGGCTGTGTGTAATCACCCTGTATGGTTAATTGCTCCATCTTATCGTGCTCCGCCTGCAATGCATCATCTTTGATTGTGAGCAGAGAGCGTTTCAGAAGACAGAGAAGCGGGATGGTGACGCTAATTATGGCGTCATCGCCGCTCACCATCTTGGTGGAGTCCTCAAAGTTTTTGAGGATGGTACATATGTCTGACATCCACGTCCACTACTGAGGTCTTATGTGTGGAGTCTGAACTGAATACCGATAGCCTTTTTGATGCTGGTACTCAACAACTGCCCTCTTCTGCTCACAAATCCTTCCCAACATCTGCAATGTAGAGTTCCAACATGTGGGGACATCACACACCAGTCTGTGAGCCAGAAGCTGCAAACGCTGCTGAAACACTGCAAGAGCGGCGGAAGCTGTAGCTGACTTTCTAAAATGGGCACACAGGAGGCATACTTTAACAAGCAGATCCAGCAGCTCCGGGTAGGATTTGAGTAACCGCTGAACCACGAGGTTAAGCACATGGGCCAGGCATGGTACGTGTGTGAGCTCGCCTCGCCTCAGAGCCGCCACCAGGTTCCGGCCATTGTCACACACGACCATGCCTGGCTGTAGGTTCAGCGGTTTGAGCCACAGATCTGCCTGCTCTTTCAGAGCTGTCCATAACTCTTCAGCATTGTGTGTTTTTTCACCTAAGCATATTAGCTTCAGCACAGCCTGTTGCCGCTTGACCGAGGCAGTGCTGCAGTGCTTCCAGCTTGTGACTGATGTGGTCATTTCGGAGATGGAGGCTGAGGAGGAGGAGGAGGCTGAGGAGCATGAGGTTCAGGAGCTGTAGACCGTGGGGGCAACCCTGATTGACCTAGGGCCTGCAATCCTTGGCGTCGGGAGGACGTGTTCCGTCCCAAGGTCCGGCTGGGTCCCGGCTTCCACTATGTTAACCCAGTGTGCCATCAGCGAGATGTACCGTCCCTGCCCACAAGCACTTGTCCACGTGTCCGTGGTTAGGTGGACTTTACCGGTAACTGCGTTGTTGAGGGCACGGCTAATGTTTTGGAACACGTGCTTGTGTAATGTGGGGACGACACACTGGGAGAAATAGTGGCGGCTGGGGACAGAGTACCGAGGGACAGCCGCCGCCATCAGGTTGCAGAATGCTTCTGTCTCCACAAGCCTAAAAGGCAACATTTCGAGCCAAGCAGTCGTGAATTGTGAGAATTTAGTAGTGTGGCCTGTGGGACATTGGCAGCATATTTGCGCTTGCATTCCAAGGACTGGAGTATGAACAACTGAACGCTGCGCTGGGACAAGGACATGGACGTGCTTCCTGATGCTGCTACTTGAGAGTGTGCAATGACAGGTGCAGGGCAGGAGGCATCTTTGCATGCACTATGGACAGGGGATTGACTTGCATGCACAACAGCAGAAGAAGCAATGGTGCCACCTGTAGACACTGTTCCTGGACCCTGGTGTTCGGCCCACAAAGTCGAGTGCTTTGCTGCCATGTGCCTGATCATGCTGGTGGTGGTCAGGCTGGTCGTTTTGCCACCCCTGCTGATGCTGGTCTGGCTCGTGATGCAAATGACCTTTTTGGAGTTATCGGCAGAGTCTTTAAAAAACAACCAGACTCGGGAAGACCTAACAGTTGTAGTGGCAACTTCCTTCGTGTTGGTGTTACGGGAAACGGTAGCCTGCCTTCTGTCTGCGGCCACCACACTGCTTCTTCCTGCCTGTTGGGGTGCTCTGCCTCCCTCCCCCTGTGTGCTGCTGTCCTTGCTCTGCATGTCCTCCTGCCAGGTTGGGTCAGTTACTATATCATCCACCACCTCGTCTCCCACTTCTGCACCCTGGTACTATTCCTGACTTTCTGCCAATTGTGTCTCATCATCGTCCACCTCTTGTGACAGTTTCCCACTGTCGCCTTCGTGTGACCGTGGCTGCTCGAATATTTGGGCATCACTACACGTGATCTCCTCTTGCCCCGCTTCAAGTGGACCGGGCGAGAGGCCCGAATCTATAAATGGAAAAGTGAACAGCTCTTCAGATTGTCCAAGTGTGGGATCAGTTGTCTCTGGGTACTCGGCATGGTGGGAGGAAGGAGGATCAGGGTGAGGAATATGAGGTCCTGAATCATGGCTACTGAGACTTGACCGTTTGGAAGACAGGGTGGTGGTGGTGGTGGCTAAGTGACTGGAAGCATTATCCGCTATCCAACCAACAACCTTTTGACACTGATCTGGGTTCAATAGTGGTGTGCTGCGGACCCCTAGAAATTGGGACAGGAAGGTCAGGCGAGAAGATGTTGGTGTTTGTTGTGGCACAATTTCGGCTTGCTCACAGTCTTGTCCTCGGCCTCTGCCTGCACCATTACCATCACGTCCAGTTCCCCGTCCCTTGCCACGTGCCTTGCCCATTTTAAATGGAGGATAGTATCTTCCACGCTCACTACAAATGACTGAGTTTGAAGCGAAGTTATATGTGATCGGTGTGATGGAGAAAACAGAGTTTTAAATACCTGGCCTGTAGGTAAGTAGTGTGAACAGCAAACTGCTGTGAATTGCTTCACTGACACACTGAAAAAATGGAGGCCAGAAATGGCAGTATTTTCTGACAACGTATATGTGATCCGTGTGACGGAGAAAACACAGTTTTAAATAGCTGGATTTCTAGCGCTCTAATATGGAAAGGACCTGGCTGTATTCTGCAGTGCCAACAAGCAAATGGCGCAGAAAAACGGTGTTCTCTGGATTGCTTTATAAGCAAATAATGAGGATTAAGATCCAAAGAAAAGTATTCCTGGCCCCTGAGACCTGGGCCTTTGTATAGAAATATCTAACAGCAGCAGAAGGCAGAATTGGAATGGAGCCTCTTGTGGTATATGCACTGCAGTCTGCTATATACCCTGCCTGCCTGCCTATATACACTGCCTGCCTGATATCTCTGCAGATGGATTAGTCCTCAGAAGGACTGTTTGTTGAGATGGATATGTGTAATGTGCGGTTTTTCTCACTACACTACCTAATGCACGATCAAATCTCTCCCTAACGCAGCAGCAGCTCTCCCTACACTGTCTGATCCGGAGTGACTGTGATGAGCATGGCGGCGCCAGGTCTGATATACACCTGATGACGCTGTGCGGCCAGCCAATCACTGTAATGCCCACAACCAACATGGCTATGGCATTACAGTGCATGTCAGGCAATCCCTGCATGTTCATTGGCTCTGTAAAGAGCGCCAAACATGCAGGGAGTGGACCCGACTTCCCGCCCGACCAACCCGGAAATACTCGGTGAGCGCAGAGCATCTCGAGCAGTGAGATACTCGGGCAAGCACCGAGCAGTAGCGAGCATGCTCGCTCATCACTAGTTGTCATTAAGATTTAAAAAGAGAAAACACAGAAATGTGACAGTAAATGGCTTCACCCAACCAATAACCATGAGTGGAGAAAAAGTGTTTTTGTTATCATTCATTTTCTCTGAAACAAGGCCAAGAAAGGAAAAATTCTGCCGGGGTATGTAAACTTTTGAGCAGAACTGTATATGCGCCAGCCCCAGTGTCTCCTATTCTATATACTCCAGCCCCAGTGTCAACTATTCTATATACTCCAGCTTCTTCTGTGATGTATATGCTCTAGCCCCAATGTATCCTGTGATGAATATATGCCAGCCCCAGTGTCTCCTATTCTATATACTCCAGCCCCAGTGTCTCCTATTCTATATACTCCAGCTTCTTCTGTGATGTATATGCTCTAGCCCCAATGTATCCTGTGATGAATATACGCCAGCCCCAGTGTCTCCTATTCTATATACTCCAGCCCCAGTGTCTCCTATTCTATATACTCCAGCTTCTTCTGTGATGTATATGCTCTAGCCCCAATGTATCCTGTGATGAATATACGCCAGCCCCAGTGTCTCCTATTCTATATACTCCAGCTCCAGTGTCTCCTATTCTATATACTCCAGCTTCTTCTGTGATGTATATGCTCTAGCCCCAATGTATCCTGTGATGAATATACGCCAGCCCCAGTGTCTCCTATTCTATATACTCCAGCTCCAGTGTCTTCTGTGACGTAGCTAATGTTGCCCTAATGTCTCTTATGCAGAGGCGTCGCATGATAAAGCAGTGAGACATTAGCTCCCTGCCCTATCACTATCTCTTTCATATGCCACAGATCGCTATAGGCCTGCGGTTAACGAGATGTCAGCATACTCACGCAGGTGGCTCGGTGACATCATTGCATCGCTCTGCTCTGCAGTCCCGCCATGGAAGAGGAGACAAAGGCCGTGATGTAGGGAATCAGGATTAAGTGAGAATAAACTTTCTTTTTTTAAATAATCGGGCAGTGGAGCCATCCTACTATATATCTGGAGTAGTGGGTCCATCATACTACATATGGAGTAGTGGGGCCATTATACTATATGTATGTTGGGCAGTGGGACCATCATAGTATATACAGGTGCATCTCACTAAATTAGAATATCTTCAAAAAGTTAATTTATTCCAGTTCTTCAATACTGTTTCAGTATGCTCCACAATCATGAGGAAGACTGCTGACTTGACAGATGTCCAGAAGGCAGTCATTGACACACTCCACAAGGTCCTAGAGTTCCAATTTTCATTTGGAAATCAAGGTCCCAGAGTCTGGAGGAAGAGTGGAGAGTCCACAATCCAAGCTGCTTGAGGTCTAGTGTGAAGGCTCCACAATCAGTGATGGTTTGGGGGGCCATGTCATCTGCTGGTGTAGGTCCACTGTGTTTTATTAAGACCAAAGTCAGCACAGCCGGCTACCAGGACATTTTACAGCACTTCATGCTTCCCTCTGCCCACAAGCTTTTTGGAGATGGAAATGTCATTCTCCAGCAGGACTTGGCCCCTGTCCACACGGCCAAAAGTACCAATACCTGGTTTACACACAACAGTATCACTGTGCTTGATTGGCAGCAAACTCGCCTGACCTTAACCCCATAGAGAATCTATTATAGAGAATCTATAGGGTATTGTCAAGAGGAAGATGAGAGACACCAGACCCAACAATGCAGATGAGCTGAAAGACAGCTTTTTGTATTGAAGAACTGAAATAAATTAACTTTTTGATGATATTCTAATTTAGTGAGATGCACCTGTATATGGAGCAGTGGGACCATCATGCTATACATATGGAGGAGTGGGGGCATCATACTAAATATAGAGCAGTGTGTGTGTGTCACCCCAGGCCTGGATGCCACAAACAATAATCTGTTTCTGAAAGCAGGAGGGAGGTCCCCTGGTTAGGGACAATTAGCATACAGCACCTCCTGTCCCAGGCCAGCAGGGGGAGCTGGCTGCCCCTATAAAAGCTGGAACTGGGGGCAGGGTTAGAGAAAACTGGACAACCTAGCTCAGGAGTGAGACTAGTCTCAGAGAAGGAGGGACAGTTCAGCTGTAGCTGAGGAGTCCGTGAGGCAGAGGAGAAACTGCAAGCCAGGGACAGAGGCGACGAGAGCCGGTCCTGGCAGAGAACCAATCTACCGGACATTGGGGTCCGAGGCTGTAAGGGTTACAAGCCCAGCAGCAGAGAACCAACCTGCGAGGGATTTCAGGTCCCTTGGCCTAAGAAGCCTGGAGGCTCCGCCACACAGAGGGACCAGTACATCGATGAGCAAGCAACAGGTACCCAAGGCCTGAGTCGCAAGCCATACAGGAGAGAAGTACACGGCCAGCTCAGGGACGTGGGCTATTACACCACGAAAAGGGGGATAGTCAGAAAGAGCATAGAGAGAACGGTAGGCCTACACACTCACCCTGACCAGTGGGGCTTGCCCGAATGCTCTCAGACACCCAGGCCCATTCCTAACCGGTACTGTTGGGTCATTAATAATATCTACAATAAAGACCCTGAACTGTTTGAAGCGGACTCTGAACTCTTACTATTGCGGCCTGCACTATCACCCCCAACATCCTCCTACACTGCCCTGAGGCTACACTCTTCCCGTGGGGAGTTATCCTACCCCTGTGCTGCACACCAACACCAGCCTCAACGGTCTGCCTTGCAGCGGCGGTTATCTCCAACCGCAATCCACGGGTGGCGTAGTCGGACATTCAAAACACTGATAAATAGACTGCCACCATTTGGTCTGACCACCCTGAGCCACGGGATCGGGTTGCCACTACTACCCCCATCAGCACCGTACACTAGAAGGCCCGGTTCCGGGTACCCCACGGCCCAGGGGGCGAGTCAGCTTTGGCGTAGTTGGCAGAATTGTGACCATCCCACCACAAACGGGTATTGCGTGCCTGGAAAAGACTCTATACATATCTGAGTGAAGTTTCCCGCCATTCGGGGCCATTTCCCGCCAATCGGAGCCGTTTCCCGCCATCGGGCGCCATCTTTGGGACGCCGCGCGGGAAGAAGAGGGGCGTGGACGTCCAAAAACGCGCGAGACCTGAAGCCCCGCCATACACTGAGACGCTGCTCAAGGTCCTGGAAGGAGATCCAGCGGATGCCGACGTCATCACCGAGTAACGCAAGGTCCTCGCCCAGAGCATCGCGAGCGGAGCCGCGGCCTACAGAAGAGGATCGCCAGAAGGTAGGCCACGGTTAACTAGGGGGGAGGAAGATTTCGGACGCGGAGGGACCCTCTACCACCAGTGTAGCCGCTGCAGCTGTGATGCCGTTTTCCATGCCCTATATCCATAGGCGGATTATAATGAGGGCAATCCGGGCGACCACCCAGGGCCCCGAGCCTGCAGGGGGCCCGCGGCTCCAGGCGGGGTGTCTAATGCCGGATTGCCCTCATTATATGTGCGGGCCGCCGCCGCACATAGCGGTAGCAGTGGCGGGAGGGGGGGGCCCGGACCGCTCCCCAAGCAGCGGCCGCCGCTACTTCTTCATCGGCCGGGCC
>NW_027362900.1:1760000-2002500 GCF_046119375.1 Phyllobates terribilis
GTCTGTCTGTTTGTGTGTGTGTGTGTGTGTGTGTGGGCAGATGTCATTGTGTGATGTCTGTTTGTATGTATTTTTGTGTTTCAAATGTGTTTATGCGTGTCTGTATATGTTTGTGTGTGTGTATGACTGCATGCGGCCTCCTGCTGAGTATAGTTGGCGCCGTGCGGCCTCCTGAAGTCTCTGGGGGGGCTCCGTGCAGCCTCCCGCTTTGTATAGATGGCTACGTGCGGCCCCCCGCTGTTTATAGACGGCGCCGTGCGGCCCCCCGCTGTGTATAGATGGCTACATGCGCCCCCCGCTGTGTATAGATGGCTACGTGCGGCCCCCCGCTGAGTATAGATGTCGCCGTGCGGCCTCCTGCTGTGTATAGATGGCTACGTGCGGTCTCCCGCTGAGTATAGATGGCGCTGTGCGGCCTCCTGCTGTCTCTGGGGGGAGTGCCGTGCGGCATCTATACTCAGCAGGAGGCCGCACGTAGCCAGCTATACACGTATACTCAGCAGGAGGCCGCACGTAGCCATCTATACGGTGCCATCTATACACAGCGGGAGGCCGCACGGCGCCATCTATACACAGCGGGAGGCCGCACGGCGCCATCTATACACAGCGGGAGTCTCAGTGCTTTGCAAGAGCAGTCAATAAATTCTGCTTGACTAATTCTGAGCACCATAAAGTCTGGTTCGCTTCTAACCTACTGTCTTCATTTTCAGCTTGCTGAATTCTAACTCATTTACTGTCATTCGAGACGATGCCTTTGCTGGTCTCTTTTACCTTGAATACCTGTAAGTGCTCCACTTAATGTCATATTGTTGATTCTGTTCTTCTTCATCTTTTGGCATGTGCAATTGTATGAGCAAGTATTCATATGAATTTATGACCTACTTAAACCTTTGAGGACCTTAAATTTTATTCAATCAAATTTTTTTCCAGTTTAAAACTATGGGACATATATGTGCCTTGGTCCTCAAAGGGTTTTTAAAGGGGCTGCAAACATAAATACGAAAAAAATAATTCAATTAGTGCTTTTTGTGTTCATTTAATTTTTATTTGAAGTCCATTTTTTTTATATACCTTGAAATTAAGCCCTACCCCATGGAATGAAGCCCTACCTACATGACATCTGAGAGCTACATGGATCCCGCTTGTGAGGTGCCTGTCCGTCACTACTATTCAGTTTTAGGGTCCACTCACTAAGCCATATATTCTCTCATGCAAGAGAATAGGGCCAATTATGCTAATGACACTGGGCTCAAACTCTGTCAGAGCTTCAACTGAGTGTGATCCGATTCTCTCGCAGCACAGATATGGAGAAGATGGAGAACTTAATTTCTCCATCTTCTCCATAGTCTCTGTGAGTGTTCATCGGACTGCACTTGGATGACATCCGAGTGCAGTCCAATGTTTTACGTGCACCCATAGACTTGTATGGGTGCACATGGTCCGAATATCGAATGAGATTATTTTCTCATGCCAATAATCGCACTGTCCCATAGTATAACATAGGGCCGAGTCCTTTTCCGATAAAACATCACATAGCATTCGGCCGTGTTATACAACAGTGTGAGCGAGCCCTTAGAGTCAAGGAATATTTACATGCAGATGATGATATTACTCTCCAAGTGTATATTTTTTTAGGCGAGTTCATAGTAAATGCTTTGCATTTTTGACATGTGATCAACTAAAGAACAAGAAAGATTTAGGACCTCGCCTATAGAGAAACGGAAAATAGTTTGGAGGACTTGCATGTCCTTTTTTATTTATTATGAGAAAATCATAAAAGATCCCGTTTTTTAACCATGCTGTGACTTTCTGCTGAGGGAGAGGGAGAGAGCTGCCCTATTCAGAGTCTGTAATAAGACCTGCTGACAAAAGTGTTGAAGATACAGTCTAATGTGAATTAACAATGAAAAAAAGTTAATTTAACAAATGGCTTGTATTTTTTTTAATACAAACTTTTTTGTCTTTACAGATCCTTTAAAGGGAATCTGTCATCAGGTTTTTGCCACCTAATCTGAGAGCAGCATAATGTAGGGTTAGAAGCACTGATTCCAGTAATGTGTCACTTACTGGGCTGCTTAGTGTTGTTTTGATAAAATCATTGATTTGTCAGAAGGTAATTATCACTAGATGACTAGTAAGTTCTGTAGGACCCCACCCCCATCACTGATCAGTAGATTTCTGTGTACACTGAGCATGGGCAGAAAGCTGCCAATCAGTGGTGTGGGTGGGGCTATACAGAGCGCAGCATTCAGAGAGCTGCTAGATCTGCAGCAGATAAAACGGTGATTTTCTCAAAATGACAACAAGCAGCTGAAAAAGTGACACATCGCTGGAATCAGGGTATCTGCCCCAATATTGTGCTGCTCTCAGATAAGGCAGCACAATTAATATTATGCCAAATTAATTTCCCATGAACTATCACATGATCTATCACAGGGGATCATGTGACATGTCACGTGATAAATCAGGTGTGTGGAGGGGGCCCGCGCCTTCTAAACTGCCCGGGGCCCTTGCTACTCTTAATCCACCCCTGCCTATATCCCCGGAGCGGCCTGGCTGCCCCAGTATGCTGGCGAGTCGCATACCTTGGGCGACTTTAAAGAAAGGCTGTATAGACTGTTCAAAGTTTATCCCCTGACAGAAGAACAGAAAGTAAGCATACTGATAGGGCAGTTAACTGGTGCGGCCCAGCGGGAGGTAAAGTCTTGGACAGCTGAGGAGAAAAGGACTGTAAGGGGGGTTCTGACCCGTCTACGGGACACCTTTGATACCCGTACCTCAGCAGAAATCAAAATGCGGTTCTATGGATGTAAGCAGCGAGCTCAAGATAGCATCCGAGATTATGCCCTAAATTTACAGGAAGCCTTGGGGGCAATTAAGCAAGCTGACCCTGGCAGCGTGCAGGATACAGATAAACTATTGACTGACCAGTTCATAGAAGGTCTGCTGTCCAGCGCCCACAGAACCCAGCTGCGCCTCATGGCCCTACAGAACCCCGATTTGACTTTTGCACAGTTCAAAGATAGGGCCATCCGGGTGCTCCGAGAACCTGCACCGGGTGGTGCTGTAGCTTCCCGGCGCCCTGCCATCCCTTACCACCAGGGGGCGGCGCCCTATCCCGCAAACCTTGTGGGGGCTGATGCTCAGGCCCTAAATCCATCCCCGCCTGCAAACCTCCACCATCAGGTCCAAGAACTAACAAAGAGTGTTGCTGCATTGACCAGGACCTTACAGTCGTTACAGATGGACCCGTCAGGACCAATCAAGCTGGCTTCCAGTCCGGAGGATGTCCCGTGGCGTCGACGGAGGAGGATCCCGTCGTTCAGAGGGAGGCCCGCCGATCATTACACTGAGGATGGACAGCCGATTTGCCGCCGTTGCAGCCAGCCGGGACACGTAGCCAGGTACTGTACTTTAAATGGGTCCGACCTGGGGCAAAGGGCCAACCCCCAGGCATAAGGTCATCAGGCCCATCTAATTGGCGTGATAAGTACGTAGGGGAACGCCCGGTTTTACCCGTAGTGCTGGACGGTATCCCCATGAGTGCACTGCTGGACACCGGGTCCCAAGTGACTACCATCCCCTATGTACTTTTCAAGCAGTACTGGAGTGACACTGATATAACTCGTTATCCAGACGATGACTTGAGCATCATCGCCAGCAATGGTCAACCCGTGCCGCAGGTGGGGTTCAGAGAGATGACCATTAAGATTGGTAAAGTTGAACTGCCGGCACAGGGAGTGATCATTGTGGACATTGACCGTCGAGAAAGTCACCCTAAAATAACCTTGGGTACTAATGTGATTGAAAATTGTCTTTCAGAAGTAATTGTAATTTTGCAGCAGGTGGCGATGAATGCGAGCTCCAGCCAACAGAGGGTCCTCCAGAAGGAGATAAGAGCCCTGATGAGATGGCAACAGGTAGAACTGTCTGGTGGTGAGATCGGTAGTGTGAGGATGAGCGACCCGTTCCCCATTGCTATGCCCCCCAAAAGTGAAATGATCTGGTGTCGGACTGCAATCGGGTTAAGAGGGAGAGACTACCAAGCCATGGTAGAACCCGTGTACTCAGACAGCAGGCCCACCATTTTGACAGCCCGGGGGGTGGTCGATGTCCGCCATGGAAGGGTGCCCGTCCGGATCTTAAACATTGGGGAAAGGGAAGTACACTTGCCCCGGTATGCTACACTAGCCAAATTGTATACTGTTGAACACAATGCTGTCAGGGCTGTGGAACCCTTGCCTCCATCTCCCCAGGCGAAGGGTAATGGTTCCCAGAAACCCAAGGAGGACTGGTGCCAGAAACTCCACGTGGGTGCTGACTCCACTCCCTTGCACCAAAAACAAGGAGTCTACCGGGTGGTTCAAGAGTACGAGAGAATCTTTAGTAAGCACCCGCTAGACTTCGGCAGAGTGAAAGGGGTAGAACACCACATCCCCACGGGGAGCCACCCACCAATAAAAGAAAGATACAGACCTGTACCACCCCGCACACTATCAGAACGCAAAGGGCATGCTGAGAGAAATGAAGGAAGCCGGGGTCATTAGAGACAGTTGTAGCCCCTGGGCAGCCCCCTTGGTTCTGGTAAAAAAGAAAGACTGTACTATGAGAATGTGCGTGGACTATAGAGAAGTCAATCGTATCACCCATAAAGACGCATACCCGCTGCCTAGAATAGAGGAGTCTTTGGCCGCACTAAAATCAGCTAATTTCTTCTCTACTTTGGACCTTACTAGTGGGTACTGGCAGGTTCCTGTGGCAGAGGCTGATAAGGAGAAGACCGCCTTCACCACCCCGATGGGATTAAATGAATTCAACTATATGCCGTTCGGACTCTGCAACGCACCCGGGACCTTCCAGAGGCTGATGGAATGCTGTCTAGGGCACCGAAACTTTGAGACGGTCCTACTTTACCTGGAC
Organism: Phyllobates terribilis; assembly: GCF_046119375.1. Taxonomy (NCBI): domain Eukaryota; kingdom Metazoa; phylum Chordata; class Amphibia; order Anura; family Dendrobatidae; genus Phyllobates; species Phyllobates terribilis. The sequence goes on from NW_027362900.1 coordinate 1,764,921, forward strand.
GACGTGATTGTCTATTCAAAGACTTACGAGGACCATCTAAAGCACCTGGCCGAGGTGTTCGAGGCCCTGGCAGGCTTTGGCATGAAAGTGAAACCCTCCAAGTGCCATCTGTTAAAGCCGAAGGTACAGTACCTGGGACACGTGGTGAGTGCAGAAGGAGTAGCCCCCGACCCTGACAAAATCACGGCAATAAAGAACTGGCCAAGCCCCTCTAACATAAAAGAAGTGAGGCAGTTCCTCGGGTTGATAGGCTACTACCGAAGGTTCATCCCCAGGTTCACCAAGATGGCAGCCCCTATGCAGGACCTCCTTATAGGACAATCTAAGACCAGAAGCCAAAAGCCACCCTTCAAGTGGGACAAGCCGGTAGAGGAGTCCTTCCGCCAGCTGTAGATGGCCCTCACGGGGGATGAGATCCTGGCCTACCCTGATTATGGCCAGCCTTTTATCCTAAACACAGACGCCAGTAATGTGGGGCTGGGAGCCGTACTGTCACAGAACCAACAGGGCAGAGAAAGGGTGATCGCGTACGCCAGCCGGAAGCTGAGGCCCACCGAGAGAAACCCGGAGAATTACAGCTCCTTTAAGCTGGAGTCCTTGGCAATGGTGTTGGCCATAACAGAACGTTTCAAGCATTACCTGGCCTCTGTGAAGTTCACTGTGTACACGGACAACAATCCGTAGACACATCTGGACAATGCGAGACTTGGTGCCCTAGAGCAGCGGTGGATGGCCCGGCTAGCAAACTATGACTTCACCATCAAGTACCGGGCAGGCTGAGCCAATGCCAATGCAGATGCCCTGTCGAGAATGCCCCACTTGCCCGATGAGGGAGAAGATCCAGACGAGTTGGAGGAAATAGAGCTCCCTGCATTCCACCGGTACGGGGCCACTCAGTACTCCCACCGTGTATGAGACAAAGGCTTGACCACTGTCGGGCTACGTCTATGCCCTGACAATAGTGGACCACTATTCCCGGTTCCTGGTGGTGGTTCCTGTTAAAGACTTGACAGCCCAAACAGCGGCCAGAGCCTTCCAACAACACTTCTGCCGTCCACACGGGTATCCGGAACAGGTCTTGACAGATCAAGGTCCAGCGTTTGAGGCTGAAATCTTCCAGGAGTTCTGCAACCTCTACGGCTGTAAGAAGATTCGGACAACGTCTTACCACCCACAAACCAACGGGCTGTGTGAGAAAATGAATAATATCGTCATTGATCTCCTCAAAACGTTGCCCCTGGAAGAACGCAGCCTGTGGCCGGAGAAGCTGCCAGACCTGATAGACTTATACAACCATATCCCGGTGAATGCTACAAATTGCACCCCGGCTTACCTGATGCGGGCAAGACCAGGTAAGCTGCCGATAGACCTGGAGATGGGAGTCCTGACCCCCGAGGACACCTCCCCAGACACGGACTGGGATATGGAACGGCGGCTACAGTACAAGAAGGTACAGGAGAGTGTGGAGAGGAGTCTGGCTCAAGCGAGAGAAAAGCAAGAGAGGCTCTTCAACCAACACGCCCCTGCTGGTCCCCTGGAACCTGGTGAGCAGGTCCTGAAGCGGAAGAGAAGGCTTCACAAGCTAGATGACCAGTGGGAGAGCGACCCGTACACAGTACTGCAGTCCAACCACAACAACCCGAAGGTATGTGTAATTACCAAGGATGGAGGAGAAACCACTAGCACCGTCTCCAGAGACCACCTAAAAAGGTGCCCAGAGCAACTACAGAGTGCAGGAGAAGATCAAGATGACCTTGAACCCGCAGAAGACAAGAAAGAAATGATCAGCACAGTTCTTGGAGAGTTCCCCCGGTCCTGGACTCAGATAAATGATGCAATAGTGATACCCGTCCTACACTTCCTTCAACCAACCCAGCAGGAACCTACAGGAGAGCAGGAGGAATCAGAAGACCAAGCAGCCCTAGAGGCAGAAGAACCCATGCCAGCAGCCCAGGAGAGTCAACCCTCTGCTGACAGTGAGCCTGCCATACCTGCGGTAAGCCAAAGGACCCGCAGATAGCTGCCTGCACTGCCTGTAAACCCAGCTAGTAGCTGTACCCTGAATGCTAGTGGGGAAAGTCAGGTTAGACCACCACCAGACAGTGGGTTACGCAGGTCAACCCGGAGCACTAGGGGGCAAATACCAGCTCGCTGGAAGATCTAAATGCTGTATATTGTAAATGTTTTATGTTTTTTGCCTGGTTGCTAATTATGTTTTTCCAGTCTTTCTAGTTCATGGACTAACAGGTTATGGACGCTGAATAACCGGAACTGTCTTGTAGATAGTTGCACTTGGTGCCCTCTTGGTGCCACATCTGTCCGGTGTGGCCTCTTTGTGGCCCAAAGTAGAGAGCTCAGCCTTGTCGCCACGCCCAAGGCCAGGAACTTGGGGTTTATGGAAACAGGTCCCCACACCGTGGAAAACTTCACCTTGTTGGGTGACATAGACACCCGGTCACGGAAGCGCCGTGACCTCAAGGACAAAATATACTTGTATATATGTTATGTTGTCATTTATACCCTGTATTTGTGTTTCCTGTTTAGTCCGGAGTACTAAATTTTACTAGGGGAGAATGTGTCACCCCAGGCCTGAATGCCACAAACAATAATCTGTGTCTGAGAGCAGGAGGGAGGTCCCCTGGTTAGGGACAATTAGCATACAGCACCTCCTGTCCCAGGCCAGCAGGGGGAGCTGGCTGCCCCTATAAAAGCTGGAACTTGGGGCAGGGTTAGAGAGAACTGGAAGACCTAGCTCAGGAGTGAGACTAGTCCCAGAGAAGGAGGGACAGTTCAGCTGTAGCTGAGGAGTCCGAGAGGCAGAGGAGAAACTGCAAGCCAGGGACAGAGGTGACGAGAGCCGGTCCTGGAGAGAACCAATCTACCGGGCATTGGGGTCCGGGGCTGTCAGGGTTACAAGCCCAGCAGCAGAGAACCAACCTGCGAGGGATTTCAGGTTCCTTGGCCTAAGAATCCTGGAGGCTCCACCACACAGAGGGACCAGTACAGCGAGGAGCAAGCAACAGGTACCCAAGGCCCTAGTCGCATGCCATACAGGCGAGAAGTACACGGCCAGCTCAAGGACGTGGACTATTACACCACGAAAAGGGGGATAGTCAGAAAGAGCATAGAGAGAACGGTAGGCCTACACACTCACCCTGACCAGTGGGGCTCGCCCGAATGCTCTCAGACACCCAGGCCCATTCCTAACCGGTACTGTTGGGTCATTAATAATATCTAAAATAAAGACCCTGAACTGTTTGAAGCGGACTCTGAACTCTTACTATTGCGGCCTGCACTATCACCCCCAACATCCACCTACACTGCCCTGAGGCTACACTCTTCCCGTGGGGAGTTATCCTACACCTGTGCTGCACACCAACACCAGCCTCAGCAGTCTGCCTCGCAGCGGCGGTTATCCCTGACCGCAATCCACGGGTGGCGTAGTCGGACATTCAAAACACTGATAAATAGACTGCCACCATTTGGTCTGACCACCCTGAGCCACGGGATCGGGTTGCCACTACTACCCCCATCAGCACCGTACACTAGAAGGGCCGGTTCCGTGTACCCCACGGCCCAGGGGGCGAGTCATGTGCATCAAATTATACATACACATATGGGGCAGTGGGGCTTCATACTATATACAGGTGCTTCTCACAAAATTAGAATATCATCAAAAGTTAGTTTATTTCAGTTCTTCAATGCAAAAAGTGAAACTCCTATATTATATAGAGTCATTACACACAGAGTGATCTATTATATAGAGTCATTACACAGAGGGATCTATTATATAGAGTCATTACACACAGAGGGATCTATTATATAGAGTCATTACACACAGAAGGATCTATTATATAGTCATTACACACAGAGGGATCTATTATATAGAGTCATTACACACAGAGGGATCTTTTATATAGAGTCATTACACACAGAGGGGTCTATTATATAGAGTCATTACACACAGAGGGATCTATTATATAGAGTCATTACACACAGAGTGATCTATTATATAGAGTCATTACACAGAGGGATCTATTATATAGAGTCATTACACACAGAGGGATCTATTATATAGAGTCATTACACAGGGATCTATTATATAGAGTCATTACACACAGAGGGACCTATTATATAGAGTCATTACACACAGAGGGATCTATTATATAGAGTCATTACACAGAGGGATCTATTATATAGAGTCATTACACACAGAGGGATCTATTATATAGAGTCATTACACATAGAGGGATCTATTATATAGAGTCATTACACAGAGGGATCTATTATATAGAGTCATTACACACAGAGGGATCTATTTTAAGTGTTTATTTCTGTTAATGTTGATGATTATGGCTTACAGCCAATGAAAACACAAAAGTCATTATCTCAGTAAATTAGAATACTTCATAACAACAGCTTGAAAAATGTTTTTAAAATCCGAAAAGTTGGCCTACTGAAATGTATGTTTAGTAAATGCCCTCAATACTTGTTCGGGCTCCTTGTGCATCAATTACTGCATCAATGCGGCAATGTGGCATGGAGGCGATCAGCCTGTGGCACTGCTGAGGTGTTATGGAAGCCCAGGTGGCTTTGATAGCAGCCTTCAGCTCATCTGTATTGTGGGGTCTGGGGTCTCATCTTCCTCTTGACAATACCCCATAGATTCTCTATAATAGTTTCTCTATGGGGTTAAGGTCAGGCGAGTTTGCTGCCAATCAAGCACAGTGATACTGTTGTGTGTAAACCAGGTATTGGTACTTTTGGCCGTGTGGACAGGGGCCAAGTCCTGCTGGAGAATGACATTTCCATCTCCATAAAGCTTGTGGGCAGAGGGAAGCATGAAGTGCTGTAAAATGTCCTGGTAGACGGCTGCGCTGACTTTGGTCTTGGTAAAACACAGTGGACCTCCACCAGCAGATGACATGGCTCCCCAAACCATCACTGATTGTGGAGCCTTCACACTAGACCTTCAGCATTTTGGATTGTGGCCTCTCCACTCTTCCTCCAGACTCTGGGACCTTGATTTCCAAATGAAATGCAAAATTTACTTTTCATCTGAAAACAACACCTTGGGCCACTGAGCATCAGTCCAGGTCTTTTTCTCTTTGGCCCAGGTAAGACGCTTCTGGCGTTGTCTATTGGACATGAGGGGCTTGACACAAGCAATGCGACACTTGTAGCCCATGTCCTGGATACGTCTGTGTGTGGTGGCTCTTGAAGCAATGACTCCAGCAGCAGTCCACTCCTTGTGAATCTCCCCCAAATTTTTGAATGGCCTTTTCTTAGCAATCCTTTCAAGGCTGCGGTTATCCCGGTTGCTTGTGCACCTTTTTCTACTACACTTTTTCCTTCCACGTCCATTAATATGCTCGGATACAGCACTCTGTGAACAGCTGCTTCTTTAGCAATGACCTTTTGTGGCTTACCCTCCTTGAGGAGTGTGTCAATGACTGCCTTCTGGACATCTGTCAAGTCAGCAGTCTTGCCCATGATTGTGAAGCCTACTGAAAAGGACTAAGGGACCTTTTTAAATGCTTAGGAAGCCTTTGCAGGTGTTTCTTGTTAATTCTAATTTACTGAGATAATGACTTTTGTGTTTTCATTGGCTGTAAGCCATAATCATCAACATTAGCAGAAATAAACACTTAAAACAGATCACTCTGTTTGTAATGACTCTGTATAATATATGAGTTTCACTTTTTGGATTGAAGAACTGAAATAAATTCACTTTTTGATGATATTCTAATTTTCTGAGAAGCACCTGTATGTAGCAGTGCGGCAATTATACTATATACAGTCAGAAGTATAAGTACTTGATACACTGACAATTTCGAAAGTTTTTCCACCTACAAAGAATGAAGAGGTCTGTTTTGTTCTACTTAACTGCTGCAACTTGGACCTTTAACAGGATTTATATTTCACCTATGAGAAAGCATACTATGTGTATTTGGCAGATTAACTCAGGCATGTTTATGATAAACTGAATACCTGGATTGGAGTCCTATTTATATACAGAATATTGACTATTAATGCTGGCAGAGTAAGTCTTAGGCTATATTCACACTAGGTGTTTTTTTTCTGCAGCAAAACATAATCTCTTGGCAGGAAAGAAGTAGCGTCAAAAACGCAGGTTTTTGTGTGTTTTTTTGCAGTGGTTCTTGGTGCATTTTTGGTGCGTTTTTCAGGATCCCAAAGTTCAGCTTTGCTTCCACCATAGACACATGAAAACAGGTCACCATTGCAAGACATATGTTCATGAAAAAGTACACATTACAAATGTAACAGGGGGGTGAATTGGTCTGGAATGGTTTATCTAAGACCCTGGCAGTGCATTGAATTTGTAGGACACTATTTACTTTCACATTATGGTTTGCCATTGAGTTGCTCAGGCATTGTTCATTTTCACACCTCCCTGGGCCACACGTTGTTACAACTCTCCTGTTAGCTTTTTTTTAGTTTGCTGGTCACATGACCAGTTTTGCCTATTTAATCCGGCTCCGCCCTCCTGGCATTGTGGACTTCATTTGTATTTACTACTGTTTAGCTAGCTTGGTGCTCTGTTGCCGTTCTCTGTTAGTTTTGCTAGGTCTTCTGACCTCTTTACTTTTTGTTGTGTGTTTGTCTTTGACTGCTACGATTTCTGCTAGGAGGTGTCCAACTTTTCCCAGTCCCTAGTTCTTGTAGGGATTCCTCCCTCACATCTATAGGTCTTCGTACAGACTAGCCGAGGACTTTAGCGGGTCTGATCGCAGGATCAGGTTCCCCGTTACATCGTAGGGATCTAGTTTAGTTCTATTGTAGGGACAGATCTCCTGTCTTTCCTTAGTCTCTGTAGCAGATCATAACAGTAAGTCCAGCCTTAAAAAAAAAAAAATTTCTCTAAGGAAAGACCTCCAGTTTTCCATCATGGTCTCGGTGCAAGATTTGGCTCAACGCTTGCAGGGACTCTCTCTGGAGGTGGCCAAGCTCCAACAACACGTGAGTAGCTGTTCTGGAGCGCATTTTGTGGAACCAAAGGTACGTCTGCCTGATCTATATTTTGGCGAACAACAAGATTTTTTTTCTTTTAAAAATGCTTGTTTATTATATTTTCGTTTGAGACCCGGATCCTCTGGTGATGAATCACAGCGCATAGGGTTCATAATGTCACTTTTGCGCAAAGATCCTCAGGGATGGGCCTTCTCTCTCCAACCTAGTGATCCGTGCTTTAGATCAGTGGATAGTTTTTTTTCTGCTTTGGGTTTATTGTACGATGATCCTGATCGTGTCTCATCTGCTGAGTCTGAATTAAGACGTTTGAGGCAGGGATCAGGTAATGTGGAAAAATATTGTTCTCACTTCCGTCGGTGGTCTGCCCAGGTGGGGTGGAACGATTCAGCTTTGAAAAGCTTGTTTCTTGCAGGACTAGGTGAAAGGGTTAAGGATTTACTGATTGCTTATCCCACACCTGGAAACTTGCAGGAGGCAATGCAATTAGCTATACGGGTGGACAGGAGACTGCGTTCAAGGGTTAATGAGAGCAAATCCTCTGCTATGTCAGCTTCGAGTCCTGAGAGGTTCAGTGCTGACAATGGTGAGCCGATGGAAATTGGGGCGATGACACCCCGCTCTCAGGAAAAAGACCGCCGACTTTCTGAAGGCTTGTGTTTCTATTGCGGAAATTCTGGTCATTTTATTAAGAGCTGTGTGGTTCGTATGAAGAAAGAAAATGCCCGTATTGCCTGTTTAAATTCTAAGGGAGTATTCCTATCTGCCACTACTGCTGCTCAGGATGAATTAATTGAATTTCGGGTATTTGTGGATTGTGGATCTACTCTGAATGTGATTGATGGGGGATTCTTGGAAAAACTTAGATTAGAACCTAAAACTTTGTCATCCCCTATTGCTGTGGTTTCTGTCGATGGCTCTCCCTTGAAGAGTGTTACTCACAAGGTCTGTGAATTTCCCCTCACTATTAATGGTATTCATCAAGAGAATTTGGATTTGGTGGTATTGGATAATTTGCCTTCTCCAGTAATATTGGGGTTACCCTGGTTAAAATTGCACAATCCTGTACTGGATTGGTCTACCAATGAAATTAAGTCCTGGAGCCCTAAGTGTTATAACAAGTGTTGTAACGGGCGCATTGCTGCTGTGGATAGAGGGGAATTGCCTGTACCTATTCAGGATTTTTGGAGAGTTTTTTCTGAGGAGGAGTCGCAGGTTTTGCCTCCTCATAGAGACTATGATTGTACCATTGAATTTGTCCCTGGAGCGACTCTTCCTAAGAGTGGTTTATTTAATCTTACTATTCCTGAGAGAAAGGCTTTGGAGGAATACATACAGACAAGCTTGGCCGCTGGTCACATTAGGCCTTCCAAGTCTCCTGTGGCTGTTGGATTTTTTTTTGTAAAAAAAAAAGATGGCGGTTTACGTCCTTGTCTGGACTTTCGTGAGATTAATAAAATTACTGTACGCAATCCTTACCCACTGCCATTGATTCCTGATTTATTTAACCAGTTAGTGGGGGCCAAGTGGTTCTCTAAAATTGATCTCCGGGGGGCATACAATTTGTTGCGCATGAAGGAGGGTGATGAATGGAAGACTGCTTTTAACACTCCTGTGGGTCATTTTGAGAATCTGGTTATGCCTTTTGGTCTCACCAATGCTCCAGCATTTTTTCAGAATCTTATTAACGATATCCTTAGACCTTTAATCGGCAAAAATGTGGTTGTGTATTTGGATGACATTTTGATTTATTCGCCTGATCTGGAGTCTCATTGGCGGAGCGTACGTGAGGTATTACAGTTATTAATGGACAATTCGCTTTTTGCTAAGCTGGAGAAATGTGAGTTCGCTGTACTGAGAATTAGTTTTTTGGGCTACATTATCTCCAGTGAAGGTTTTGAGATGGACCCGGTTAAAGTTCAAGCTGTGCAGGAATGGCCTAGGCCTATTGGTTTGAAATCGATACAGAGGTTTTTGGGTTTCGCCAATTATTACAGAAAATTCATAAAAAATTTTTCTAGTATTGTCAAACCGCTGACCGATCTCACCAGGAAAGGTGCAAATGCGGTTCAGTGGACTTCTGAGGCCATTGAAGCTTTTGTGTTTTTAAAGGAGAGGTTCACCTCTGCTCCCATCCTTATGCAGCCTGATGTGACTAAGCTGTTTTTGGTTGAGGTTGATGCTTCTTCGGTGGGGGTTGGTGCGGTGTTGTCTCAGGAAAACAAGGATGGAGTACATCCCTGTGCCTTTTTTTCAAAAAAATTTTCCGAGACTGAACTTAATTACGATATTGGTAATCGGGAATTGCTGGCGATTAAACTCGCATTTGAACACTGGCGTCACCTCTTGGAAGGTGCTGATTTTCCCATTCAGGTTTTCACTGATCATAAAAATCTGATCTATCTTGATGCTGCCAAGCGCTTGAATGCCCGTCAGGCTAGGTGGGCACTTTTTTTCTCGCGGTTTAATTTTTCCGTTACTTACATCCCGGGTACCAAGAATGTTAAAGCGGATGCTTTGTCTCGCAGCTTTTCTCCCATGGTCGTTGTTGAGGAGGAAGAGGAGACCATTTTACAAGAAGGTGTTGTGATTGCTGCTTTGGACTCCGTTTTGGAGGATGAGATTCTTAAAGCACAGGAGAATGCCCCATCTAATACTCCCCATGGGAGGTTGTTTGTGCCTAGGACCTTTAGGAGAGATTTGTTTGTTGAGTGTCATGAGTCTCGGTTGGCAGGTCATCCAGGAATTTCTGAGATCAAGAGACTTGTGGGGCGCAGTTTTTGGTGGCCTGGATGGCAGAAGGAAGTCATTAAGTGGGTGCGCCAATGTACTGTGTGTGCTAGATCCAAGTCTTCGCATGCTCCTGCTGCGGGGTTGCTTTGCCCTCTGGAGGTTCCTAGTGCACCTTGGACACATCTGGCTATGGACTTTATTACTGACCTTCCTCCCTCTGAAGGTTTCACGGTCATCTGGGTGGTCGTGGACCGTTTTAGCAATATGTGTCACTTGGTTCCCTTTATCAAACTGCCTTGCGCTAAGACACTCGCTAAGGCCTTTGTCAAGGAGATTGTCAGACTACATGGTGTTCCTACTGACATTGTTTCTGATAGGGGACCTCAGTTCGTGGCTCGTTTTTGGCGTGCCTTTTGTGACAGGTTGGGAGTCCATTTGTCGTTTTCATCCGGATATCATCCTGAGTCTAATGGCCAGACAGAAAGGAAGAACCAGGATGTTGAGCAGTTCTTGCGTTGTTTTGTGGCAGACAATCAAGAGGGGTGGTCTGAGTTTCTGCCACTTGCTGAATTTGCTCTTAACAACCATACATCCTCTTCTGCTGGGTGTTCGTCTTTTCTTTGTTGTTCTGGGAGACATCTGTCTTTTGGGTCATTCTCCAAATTGGTTTCGGCTGTGCCTGAGGAGGAGAGTTTTTCCGGTGATTTGGAGAGAGTTTGGACGGATGTGCGTGGTAATCTTCAGGAGGCTAACAAAAAATCTAAGAGGTACTTTGATAGGAAACGGCAAGAGGTTTTGTTTGCTGTTGGTGACATGGTTTGGTTGTCCTCTAAGAATCTGCGATTGAGGATTCCTTCTAAAAAATTGGGTCCCAAGTTCGTAGGGCCCTTTAAGGTGCTTCATATAGTTAACCAATCTGCTGTTAGGCTGGAGGTTCCTACGTCCTGGAGGATTAATCCGGTGTTTCATGTTTCTCTGTTGAAAAAAGCTGATGTGTCGGATGGTGACGCCTCTGCCACTGTTCCTCCGGTGGTGGAGGACGGGGAATATGAAATTTCCCGCATCCTAAATTCTAGACGGTATAGAGGGAGTTTGCAGTATCTCGTCGCTTGGAAGGGTTTCGGACCTGAGGATAACTCATGGGTGAGGGTGGATGATGTTTCTGCTTCCAGACTTGTCCGAGCGTTTCACAGGAGGTTTCCTGGTAAGCCTGGGCCTAGGGGATCCGGAGGATCCTCTTAGAAGAGGGGGTACTGTTACAACTCTCCTGTTAGTTTTTTTTTAGTTTGCTGGTCACATGACCAGTTTTGCCTATTTAATCCGGCTCCGCCCTCCTGGCATTGCTGGACTTCATTTGTATTTACTACTGTTTAGCTAGCTTGGTGCTCTGTTGCCGTTCTCTGTTAGTTTTGCTAGGTCTTCTGACCTCTTTACTTTTTGTTGTGTGTTTGTCTTTGACTGCTACGATTTCTGCTAGAAGGTGTCCAACTTTTCCCAGTCCCTAGTTCTTGTAGGGATTCCTCCCTCACATCTATAGGTCTTCGTACAGACTAGCCGAGGACTTTAGCGGGTCTGATCGCAGGATCAGGTTCCCCGTTACATCGTAGGGATCTAGTTTAGTTCTATTGTAGGGACAGATCTCCTGTCTTTCCTTAGTCTCTGTAGCAGATCATAACACACGTGTTGTTCAATCTCACACCTAGCTCAACCAATGTTTACTTTGTAGGCATCACTAATTTAATTAAACTGTAATAATCCAAGCTGCTATCTCAGGTGACCAAGACAAAATGGTTTAAACTTGGGAAAATCATAGGAATAAATGTGTGTCACATACTTGCTTTTTTCACTAAAAACGCAGCAAAATGTTCACACTAGGCTTTTTTTCAGCATTTTTTTCCACCACCCTTTTTTTTAATGGGTGAAAAACGCTGAAACAAGTGACATACTCTATTGCAAAAAGCCATGGAAAGCACAAAATACTGAGGACAAATAAGCAAGCTGTGTGCATGAGATTTCGGAAATCTCATAGACTTTGTTGGTACTGTAAAAAGCGGCTGAAAATTTGCATAAAAAAGCCCGCTAAAAAAACGTCTAGTGTGAATATAGCCTTGTATAACAGTTTGCCAATGAGTTAGGATACATGACCACGATGCAGAAATGCTGCGGATTTTTCCTAAGCGTTTCTGCATCTCCCTGGGTTGTCAAGCGCTTTGCCAAGTGATTTTAGCATCACTTGGAAAAGTGCTTGACAACTTGGTCACACTATATAATTCCATGCAACCGGCATGGATTTATATAGTGTGACCAAGTTACAATGCTGCAAATGCAGCATCAATAATAAAAAAAAGAATAATAATGGTGAAAAATGAAAAAAAACATTATACTCATCTTCCGATGGTCCTCGATCTCCTTCTCCAGTGCGTCCAGTGTCTTCGGCGGATCACGGTGCTGTAAAAGGACCTTCCATGACGTCATTTAGTCATGTGACAGGTCACGCGACCGCCGATGTCAGCGGTCGCGTGACCTGTCACATGACTAAATGGCGTCATGGAAGGTCATTTTACCACCGCGAGCAGCCGAAGAGCCAGCAGCACCGCCGGGAGCAGACAGGGGCCATCAGAAGGTAAGTATATGTTTATTTTTTATTTTAATTCTATTTTAACTACAGGTACTATGGTACCCGGGTCTGGAGGAGAGTCTCTTTATCTCCAGACCCGGGTACCATCCACGCATTGAGTCGCATAATATCCACATGTGTATTTGTAGTCATGCGGATGTTATGCGTTCCAATGCAAGTCAATGGCGGCTAAATCGCAGCGACTCTGCAGAATTAAAGGACGTGCTGCGGATTTTTCCGCAATGATAATCCGCATTGGAAATCTCTGCGGCATGTGCACAGCACATGCGGATTATCATTGGGGACCATTGCAGACCTATCACCAAGCGTTTTTTAAGTGTTTCAGCGGCGGAAGTTACGCTGCAGAAACGCCTAAAAAACGCATAGTGGGCACACAGCCTTAAAAGTTCTATGGTGAAGAAAAACACGTGAGATAATAAATACTAAATATACAATATTTCCCATAATGTGACTGAGGATATCTTTATGGTGTATTCACTGTTTTTTCTTCTGCAGCAAAAATGCTGTGTTTTACAGTACCATCTTAGTGAATGACATTTCTGAAATCTCATTCACATGCTGTTTTTTTGCATTTTTTTTAAATCTGCAGCTTGTCAAGTCTTTCAGAGGTTTTGCAGCTTTTTCACCCATTCAAATGAATGGAAAAAAAACACAAGTAAAAACACCTGAATTTTAAGCAGCGTTTTTCCTGCCTCCTTTGATTTTTGAGGTAGAAAAAAAATGCTGCCAAAATCCAACTTGTGAACATACCTTTATCCTGGTTGTGTTCTAATTGGATATAAAATAGAACGGCCATGATAACATGGGTAGTTAATTGTATGGTGTTTTCACTTTATATAATACCAGGCCGCATTCTATTTGCGCAGAGCTGCTCCGTGAAGATTCTATCACAAGATTCCGTGATGACATCACAGGTGATGGTGACATCACTGCTCACAGGCGCTATATATGCAATGCACATAGGCTCACCCGTGCCTTTCTTGGCTCTATAGTGACTGATAGCACTTGCAGTTTTTCACTATGGCTGGAATTGTTTTGGACATTCCTCAGGTAAAAGCACTATTGTTGATCCTTATGATCAATCGTCCTAACAGTGTGCTTCTACCACCCGATGGCGTCCTCAGCTTCACTCACCGGCTGGTGATGGAGCTAGTAAAGGATTGCCTGACCAAACACCGACAACGTCGTCTAACGTCAGACTATCTGACGGATTTACTTCAGAACATCAGGACATTACTACACCAGGTAAGTGGCGGACACTCTGCACAGAACATCTCAATATTAATAGATAATAATGGAGGGATAGAAGCTTTTTCTTCTAATATATCATATTTTGCAGACCATAAGACGCACCAAAAATTTTTGGGAGGAAAATAAGAAAAACATTTATTATAATAAAATGGGGGTCTGTCTTATAGTCCGAATTTTCGGTTGCTTACTGAGAGGGGGTGGTGGCAGTGGAGCGAGGTCACAGGAGGCAGAGTCGCTGCTGCAGGAAGTCGGCAGTAGGAGTGGGGCGCTGCTGCGGGCCCCAAGCTGGGAGGAGCGGGGTGTCTAGAAGGTGCGAGGATGCGGGCCCTGGGCTTCAAGGAAATGTTAGCGGTAATTCAGGAGGGGAGGCCCTGCTCTGCTTATTGATTTCTCTGCAGTGGGCTTCAAGAAGTAGGCTGCTGGAGATGGCCAATACGCAGATTGAGATCTCAGCTCGTCATTGAGCCGAGATCTAAATCTGCACATGCACTGCCTCCAGCGGCCATTTGCCTGAAGCCCACCAGAGGAAAATCAATGGGCAGAGCGGGGACTCCCCTCCTAAATCACGGCTAACATTTCCTTGAAGCCCAGGGCCCGCAGCCTCGCACCTCCTGGATACCCCGCTCCTCCCAGCTCGGGGCCCGCAGCAGCGCCCCACTTCTACTGCCGGCTTCCTACAGCAGTGACCCTACCTCCTGTGACCTCACTCCACCACAGCCACCCCCCTGGTAAGCTACATTCAGACAATTATTATTATTAATAATCTGTCTGATATGCTGGGGTGGAGAGTTCCAGAGTAGGGAGGATGCACGGGAGAAATCTTGTATGCGATTGTGGGAAGAGGAGATAAGAGGGGAGTAGAGAAGAAGATCTTGTTAGGATCGGAGGTTGCGTGCAGGTAAGTACCGGGAGACTAGGACACAGATATATGGAGGAGACAGGTTGTGGGTGGCTTTGCATGCCAAGGTTAGGGTCTTGAACTGGAGTCTCTGGGTAATGTGGAGCCAGTGAAGGGATTGGCGGAGCGAGGGGAGAAGCCAGGGAATAGCGGGGGGACAGGTGGATTAGTCAGACAGCAGAGTTTAGGATAGATTGGAGGGGTGCGAGAGTGTTAGAAGGGAGGTCAAACATTTTGGAAAAAAAGGCATCTTATAGTCCAAAAAATACGGTAAAACACAACGAGTCCCCAAATACAGTATGTAGTCATTGTATCTGCAGACAGAGAACCGATGTCACATACAATTTCCGCCTCCATTCTGACCTCTCCCATCTCAAAATTCTCCTTTCCATTTTTCCTTCTTTATAGGCTGAAGAAAGATCTCAGACTGAAGATTTGGCTGTCTTTAAAGAACTGGCCGAAAAAGTCCTGTCTATACTAGAACGCTCATTGGAACGCCCGGTAAGGATCAATATTAATAGACGTATCTTAATCCACCGTATCTGAGGAGACTTTCTGAGAAAAGGTCTGAAGATGGCGCGGGATTTGTATCGTTACAATTGGTGCATCTGTAAATGTTGGTTTAGTCCTTCATGATTTATGTATTTGGTGATTTAGTGAAATCTTCCACATATTAATTATATATATTATATCTATCAGGAAACAACAGGAGGCGACACCAAATATGGGCAAAATGTGACACCGAAAATCCCTGACCCTAATAGGAGTCAGCCGGAGCTGAACAGCGATCTGATTACAGGTGAGCGATCACCCGACCTTCTACAAGGAATGTCCAGATATTACAGAGGACGGAGGATAATGTTAGATTTACTCTCTACTCTGTGTAATGGGAACCTGGCAGCACATTGTTACATATAGAAGTAGTGGTGTGACGGTATAGGCCATTGTCCCCTAATAATAATTGTTTGTAGAAATCCAATGTGCCAGTCAGGAGAAATGTAAAGTAGGTACCATATACAAATCAGAATGGAAGTGCACTGGGGGCGTGAAAGAAGAAATCCAAGTGCAGTGACACGCCCCCAGTGCACTTCCAGGCTAATTTGCAAATCTCTCCTATGTTTCAGCTCTCTTACCATCACTCATATGTGCAGCGTGGGTGGGGGGTTCCTCATTCATGTGATGGAGGGTCCATTCTGCAGTGCTATAGCAAGTAACATGAAATAAATTAAATTTAAATTGCATTACTGCTCTAGAAAATGGGAAAAAACTAAGATACTGAGCACATAATTTGGCCAATTCATGAATGCCCAGCAGCCAATGACAAGGCGATCTTTTTGTTGGAATCCTCTCCTAATGTTAATCCTCTCCTAGGCTGAAGCCTACATTTATATGGGTAGGTAGGATCCTGTTGTAATTAAAACCACCCCGGGCTGATGGGTGGAGATAGGTTCCCAGCAAGAAAGATCACCTTGCCGTGACTGCTGGGCATGCACCCAGCAAAAGAAGGTCGCCTTGCCTTGGCTGCTAGGCATGCACCCAGCAAAAGAAGGTCGCCTTGTCGTGACTGCTGGGCATGCACCCAGCAAAAGAAGGTCGCCTTGTCGTGACTGCTGGGCATGAACCCAGCAAAAGAAGGTCGTCTTGCCGTGACTGCTGGGCATGCACCCAGCAAAAAAAAAGGTCACCTTGCCGTGGCTACTGGGCATGCACCCAGAAAAAGAAGGTCGCCTTGCCGTGGCTGCTGGCCATGCATGAATTGGCCAAATTATGCGCTAAGTATCTTCCTTTTATCCTATTTTCTACAGCAGTAATGCAATTCAAATTTCATTTATTTCATGTTTACATGCTATAGCGTTACAGAGTGCAACTTTGTTAGTTATGTATTTGGATGGCTACTCTTAGTATGCACCTGTTCACACCCATTTTCTTTTCGGAAGTGATGGTCAGTCATTTGTTATTTATGAAGGGGCTCCTCCATCATTTACATTACATTTATCTATGGATTCCCCGTATATTCTCATATTTAGAATCCCCATATAACGAGTACTAGTCCCATTTACAGACATCTTGTCATTTCTCCGTTATATTTCTGTATTATCTATGTAGGAATAATATCCTCTAATACATTTCATTTCTTCATCATTATTTTAGAAACAACTGAGCTGTCGAATCCTAACAATGGAAATAGTGAGATCCCGGAGATCCAAGAATCCGTAAGTATCATAGAGGGGGATGCGTGTGTGTCGTCAGATCATGGGGTGTGAATGACTCGTCCAGTATTATCCCCCATACAACCATGGGACGTCTCTATTCTAAGTGTAGATGACCCTATGGTGTTAATTACATTTGAATTACAGGGAATCTGTCACCAGGTTTATGCTATTTGGTCTGAGAGAAGCATGATGCAGGGACAGAGACCCTGACTCCATGTGTTGATTACTTTACTCGGTGGAACAGTTGTGATAAAATCACTATTTTTTCTGCTGCAGAGCTCTGAATGCTGAGTCTTGTATAACCCCGCCCACACCATTGATTGGCAGCTTTCTGTGTACACTGTGCATAGGCAGAAAGCTGCTAATCAGTGGTGGAGGCAGGGGTACAGAGCAATAGGACTACCTGGCTAGACAGATAGTCTTCTAGTGATAATCTACTGATTTTATTGAAACAGCCACACACAGCCTAGTAAGTAACACATCACTGGAATCAGGGTCTCTGCCCCTACATCATGGTGCTTTCAGAATACATAGCAAACACATGGTGACAGATTACCTGTAAGTCCTCCTCTGTGTGATCTCCCACATTATCCAGAATGTTATAGTAATGTATGATGACCGTTGCAGGGCGGCTCCAGGATTTCGTGGGCCCTGGGCGAAAGAGTCTCAGTGGCCCCTTTAACACATACTACGATTCATAATGCACAGATACTGCAGATAAATATATATATATATATATATATATATATATATATATAGTACAAGCCCGAAGATTTCACTTCTTACATTACATGAGCGATATCTATTGTAAATTCCACAATAACTCAGAAAGCGGCGAATCCTCACAGCTCACAGTGCAGACCGGACAGTAATGTCCTCCACACAGTATAATGGCACCACATAGTCCTCTATACCGTATTATGAGCTCCATATATTGCTCCATATAGAATAATGGACCCCATAAAATGCTCCACGCAGGCTGTGCCCCCATATAATGCCCCATGCAGGCTGTGATCCCCCACATAATGCCCCATGCAGGCTGTGCCCCCCACATAATGCCCCATGCAGGCTTTGACCCCCCACATAATGCTCCATGCAGGCTGTGACCCCCACATAATGCCCCATGTAGGCTTTGACCCCCCACATAATGCCCCATGCAGGCTGTGCCCCCCCCACATAATGCCCCATGCAGGATGTCCCCCTCCCACATAATGGCCCATGCAGGATGTCACCCCCCATATAATTCCCCATGCAGAATGTCCCTCCCACATAATGCCCCATGCAGGCTGTGCCCCCCACATAATGCCCCATGCAGGCTGTGCCCCCCACATAATGGCCCATGCAGGATGTCACCCCCCATATAATTCCCCAAGCAGGATGTCCCCTCCACATAATGCCCCATGCGGGATGTCCCCCCCACATAATGGCCCATGCAGGATATGCCCCCCACATAATGCCCCATGCAGGATGTCACCCCCCATATAATTCCCCATGCAGGATGTCCCCCCCCCACATAATGCTCCATGCAGGATGTCCCACCCCACATAATGGCCCATGCAGGATGTCATCCCCCATATAATGCCCCATGCAGGATGTCACCCCCCCATATAATGCCCCATGCAGGATGTCCCCCCAACACATACTGCCCCATGTAGGATGTCACCTCTCACCCCATATATTGCCCCATGCAGGATGTCACCTCTCACCCCATATAATGCCCCATGCAGGATGTCACTTCTCCCCCCATATAATACCCCATGCAGGATGTCACACCCCCATATAATGCCCCATGCAGGATGTCACCCCCCATATAATGCCCCATGCAGAATGTCACCTCTCACCCCATATAAAGCCCTATGCTGTATGTCACTTCCCCCCCATATAATGACCCATGCAGGATGTCACTTCTCCCCCTCATATAATACCCCATGCAGGATGTCACCCCCCTATATAATGCCCCATGCAGGATGTCCCCCCCATATAATGCCTCATGTAGGATGTCACCTCTCACCCCATATAATGCCCCATGCAGGATGTCACTCCCCCCCCCATATAATGCCCCATGCAGGATGTCACTCCCCCCCCATATAATACCCCACGCAGGATGTCCCTACCTCCCCCCCATATAATGCCCCATGCAGGATGTCACTTCTCCCCCTCATATAATACCCCATGCAGGATGTCACCCCCCTATATAATGCCCCATGCAGGATGTCCCCCCCATATAATGCCTCATGTAGGATGTCACCTCTCACCCCATATAATGCCCCATGCAGGATGTCACTCCCCCCCCCATATAATGCCCCATGCAGGATGTCACTCCCCCCCCATATAATACCCCACGCAGGATGTCCCTACCTCCCCCCCATATAATGCCCCATGCAGGATGTCACTTCTCCCCCCCATATAATGCCCCATACCTCCATACATAAAAAAAAAAAAATCAAATGCTCACTTCACTGCTCACCAGCTGTGGAGAGGTAAGTATTGTGCCGGCCGTGGCCCTGGGCAAGCATTGGGGGGGTGGCAAGGTCCACTAGCTGGCGCTGGCACCGCTCTCCTCTGCTCACCGGTCCCATAGCGCGCCAGGGTGCCCGACAGCAAGTGGGCCCCTCGCCTACTCAGGGCCCCGGCACTTGCCTGGGTGTGCTGGGTGCTAGCGCCAGGTCTGCCCAGCGTCCGGTTTGTATCCTCCCAACATCATATCAGTGTAAATCATCTGGGACATAATATGGGGGGAGAAGTTTTTGCATCTGTAACATTTTTCCTGCATCTTCGATAAATCAGTATTATTTCTTATTCTTTTATAGAGCGTGATGGATTCATTGGTTCCGGCGAGAAAGCCGCATATGAGCGACTATGAAACTTCCAAACTCATCAGCAGTGGAAATTTTGGGTGAGATTTCTGTTGCCATAATCCACATTTCTCAGGGTTCCCTATGAAAATGCTTCTGCCCCTGCACTCTGCCATTCAGTGTTATCATAGGGAAATTATATGATCTGTAGCAAATCAAACTGTAAGGAAAGCGATTTAAATAATATAATTACATATAATATAATATATAATAATATAATATTATTACATTCGCCTGTGCTAGACCCTCATCTGTTCTTATGCTGCCTCCTCCACCTGAGCTTTTCTGCTCTCCACTCTGATCTTTGTTTTGATGGGGGGGCTCCATTATGAAGCTGATAAGAGAAGTTGGCTACACATGGTCACATGAAGGGTGACACCATATTGACGTCAATGACATCTACACCCTCCACCATGACCATGTGGGCCCAATCACTGGCCTCAGCAGCAGAAGAGAGCCCTGGAGCACATTCATTTTGGACCAATTTTATTTGCACTAAATTGTATTTGGTCAGTTATAGCGAATCTGCCCAAAGAGAATTTCGATAGATTCTCGTATCTATAATGTGACCTGGGTGATGGCTCCGGCAGAAGTGGCATTGTGGAGACCTCCCATAGGTGATCTATGTAGTGCTATTTTATGTATTTCTAGATGTGAATTTATAGTGGCGGCCAGACTTCTAGTATTAAACATATGCAAATTGTCTCTTCAGAGAGGAAGCAAACTAGAACTCCACCTATAGGAAGTAGCAATCCTAAAAGTCAATATCGACCCTTTAACGAGCCTTGTCACATGACTTAGGATAATAGCCAAAACCAAAATCTCAATTTGCAGGAACTGTGTTCTGGGGTACTGCCCCTCTTCAGTGCAAAGTGTGAGATATGGTTTGACTGGGTGAGAGGTGTCGGACCGGTATCCAAAGGGTTGACTTTTCTCCTTGCGGACATGAGGAGAATTTTAAGCCGCAATGCTCCTCTGGGAAATAGGATTGCTACTTCCTATAGGTGGCAATAGGGTACTAGTTCTCTTCCTCTCTGAAAAGAGACAATTTGCATATTTCCCAGAAGAGCATTGCAGCTTAAAAGTCTCCTCACCTTGACATGTTTATCATGGCTTTTTCCGCAAGGAGAAACGTTACCGCTTGGATCCCGGTCAGATGCCTCTCACCCAGCCAAACCATATCTCACACTTTGCACTGATGAGTGCTTGTACCCCAAAACATAGTGTCCGAAAATTGAGATTTTGGTTATGGCTATTATTCCATGTCATGTGATAAGGCTCGTTAAAGGGTCGATATTGACTTTTAGGATTACTACTTCCTATAGGTGGCACTAGAGTTCTAGTTCTCTTCCTCTCTGAAGAGACAATTTGCATATTTCCCAGAGGATCATTGAGGCTTAAAAGTCTCCTCACCTTGACAAGCTTAACATGTCATTCTCCGCAAGGAGAAATGTTACCCTTGGATACCAGTATTAAACATATAATGATTTCTATAGATGGATTATTAATAAGGATTTATTATAACCGATGGATTCTCCTTCTCTCCAGGGCCGTCTACTTAGTGCATCATAAAGACTCACACCAGACCTTTGCTATGAAGAAAATGGCTAAGCGGAACCTAAATACTGCACAGAGATTGGAATGGGCCTTTCTGGAGAGGGACATCTTAACATTTGCTGATTGTCCCTTTGTGGTCTCCATGCTCTGCTCCTTTCCAACTAGATCTCACCTGTGTATGGTCATGGAGTATGTAGGAGGTAAGACACATCTATTGTATTATATTCAGCCCATGTCTGCTTTCATCTTATCACTGCTCATATCATTAGGACATTGTTGGTTACATCCCCACAGAGCATTTACTATAGGTTATCTATTACCAAGATGCTCGTAAATTAATTGATCTTGGTGCAGGGGCGCTATGGGGCTCATCAGTCGGAGGGAGTCTGTCGACGCTCGGCAGTGGGCAGCATCCCTCCACCTGTCATCACAATTTCAGCGGTATTTGCTTCTTCAAGGAGGTGGGGCTGGTGGGGGCAAAAATACTGAGTAGGTGGCTAGTAGGGGCCAAAATACTGAAAGGGGGCCGTATGACTAGATATGGGGGGACTGTGAATGCTGAGTGGAGGTCATCATATTAAGTGGGGTGCTGTGGGGGTCCTCACTCTGTATGGAGGCCCCCATTCTGTGTGGGGACATCATACTGAGTGGGGAGTTATGCGGACCATTATATTGTGTGAGGGACTGTGGGAACCATTATCGTGAGTGGGAGGGTTGCTGTGGGTGCCATCACACCGAGTAGGGGGTTGTGGCTGGCCTCCTTCTAAGTGGTGGCCTCCTTAGGAGGATTCACTGTGGGGATACCATACTCATTGAGTGTGGGTGTGGGCATTTTTGGGAGCATCATACTCTAAAATGGCCATAAAAGTTGTATTGCTGGTGAGAACACCAAGCTGCTTCAACAGGGATATAAATATATTTCTTTTTTACTTTTTAGGGTGGGGGGCAATTACAACTTTTGATATGGGGTCTTGTGATTTCTATGTACGCCACTATCTGTGTGATCTCCCCAGGATGTTTCCGCTCACTGCTCATTATACATCATGGTTATCTGCTCGTGGTATATCATGGTTATCTTCTGTATAAACCCCTCACCGGTCATATTTCCTTTCTTCTATAGGTGGAGACTGTGGGACCCTTCTAAGCACCAGGGGTCCTTTCTCTGTCCCCATGGCCCGCTTGTACTTTGCAGAGGCGGTACTTGCCGTGGAATACCTGCATAGTTACGGTGTGGTGCACAGAGACCTGAAGCCGGATAAGTAAGTGCCCCCGTAGTATAATAAAGTGGGGAAAGTTGTCATTTGTTATCATTCAGTCTGTGAGGCTAAAACCATCTTCTCTTTTGCAGCCTCCTGATTACATCTACTGGACATATTAAAGTTACCGATTTTGGGATTTCTAAAGTTGGTCTAATGATACCGAAAACCAACACCTACAAGGAATTAGCAGTGGACATCTCCAGAGAGTTCCAGGACCGTGAGGTCAGCATCACCTACAAGAACTTAGCTTGTTATTTGCAAATCTCATCACACTATTGTCTCTTCTCTACGATCTTCCTTTCTAGAGAACTTTTCCACTAATATTTTATCTTCTGCATTGTGTTTTAACGATGATATCTTGTCATAATAATTGTTTCATCGATTCTCATCTCTATGTTCTGTTGGTTTCCAGTTCTGTGGCACCCCATGTTACATAGCCCCAGAGATCATCCTGAAAGAAGGCTATGGAAGACCTGTTGACTGGTGGTCATTGGGGATCATCCTGTATAAATTCCTGCTGGGATGTGTACCATTTGATGCTGATTCCCTCACTGAGCTTTATAAAAGGGTTGTCATTGGTGAGTAGAATAATCCGATCATTGCGTTGATTGGTTACATTTGTTTAGTTATTTCCTTTGCTTTATGTTACAGTCCAGTAAAGAGGTTTTATTTTCTGTAATTTTCTATGTAACAGGAGAACTAATTTGGAATTGTGATCGCGCTCCACCCCTGGATGCTCAGAATCTCATCACTGAGCTGCTCAGAAGAAATCCTGTGCGTAGACTTGGGACAGGTAACAGATATACTAGTATTAATATTCCCTTATTAGACCAAGGACATATCGCTCATGTCCATGAAGATCAGCATTTCTCTATCAGCTCATCTACTGTATTTCTAGTTCTCCACACTAAGACTTTCAGTTTATTTCCTTCATGTCAGCTCAGTTTTGTCATTAGTTCAGAATATGATAAACTGTTCAGATATGGAGCCATCCCTGACTATGTCCGCATCACTTTTGTTTTTCTTTTTCTAGGAGGAGCATTTGAGATCAAGGTTCATCCATTCCTGAGTGACTTGGACTTTGACAACATTCTGAGCCAGGAGCTGGAGTATGTTCCTCAGCTTGTTTCAGACGCAGACACCAGCTTATTTATCAGTAAGTAGAAGGAGACGTCATCTAGACTAAGCGACTGTTTGTCTCATCTTCCCTAATATGTGATCATCTGTTCCCATTAATATTAGTGATAAATAGTGACTGTGTTATACTGACAACCTCTAATAATACTTCATTACCTATTTCTTGTAGATCATTCTGATATAAACAAACATCTGGTCTCAAAGGATGAGGAAGGCACAAGTGAGAACAATGAGAGCCTTGACTTCCAAAATTTTACGTCATCTTCTGAAAAGCTTTGTAAAGTAAGTATGTGATTAATAAATCCAAAATATGTAAAAAAAAAATAAAAAAAACTCTAAAAGTACATAAAAAAAATATTTTATATCTTATTTTTATCCGTATTTAGCTCTGTACCATCGCTACCAGGATGGTGAACAATGAGGATCCCAATGCCCCTCCAGAGTATACACAAGAAACCAACACAAACATCTCAGAAATGTGAGTAGATTAGAAAGGGTCATTACTGGGAGTTCCAGGCTGATCTATGTACACAACACCAAATATAGGACATAAATAACAGAATATCAAATGCAGCATTCACCGCTTCATGGTTAACGGTCATTGTACTTTTGGCTTCAGAAAATTCAGAAGATAACAGCCCATAATTGTGGCAGGTCATGCATTTTTAGCACTGCCTACTCTGTAGGAGAGCTGTAGTACTACTTGCCAGACATTCTTGGTAGTTGTGTTCTGATCCATGGAAGGTAGTTTGGAGCAGAAAACCTTCCCCACTATGACAGTCATATGTCCTATTAGGCCTTATAGTCAGTGTTCTTATAGTGAGACAACCCATTTTATACTGTGTTTACTTACGATTTACATGTTTTTCTTCTTCAAACAGGCAGAAAGAATCTGTTCCTGTATGGAATACAGACTATGCTGTTACCATCTTGCCACCCTCGTCCCCATTGCCAGGTATGTACATGTCTACAGCACCAACAATGTGAATGTTGACTTCAAGGCTCAAATATTTCCACATGGTTTTTCTGGTCTACTATGTTATCCATGTTTCATGGATCTCAGCTATGTTGACCATGGGTTCGTACTGTATCCCTATTTCCCTAATTTTGTACAGGAGTTTTTTTTTCATGTATTCTGTATATTACGTTGTATCATCTAGTAACCTAGTGAGATATAGCGACTGTGTTATACTGACACCCTCTAACAATCCTTCTTTACCTATGTCTTGTAGATCACTCTGATGAAAACAACCATCTGATCTCAGAGGATAAGGAGGGCACAAGTGAGGACGATGAGAACTTTATCTTCCGAATATTTGCATCATCATCTTCTGAGAGGCTTTCTAAAGTAAGTATGTGATCGATAAATCCAAAATATGTACAAAAAAGGATCTACAAAATTAAAAAGTATGTATATTTAATAACTTATTGTTATCCACATTTAGCACTCTACCACCACTAACGGGATGGTGAACAACGAGGATCCCAAGGCCCCTCCAGAGTGTACACCAGAATACAACCCAAACATCTCAGAAATGTGAGTAGATTATGGGGTCATTACTGGGAGCTCCAGGCTGATATATGTGCACAACACCAAATATAGGACATAAATACCATAATATCAAATGCAGCATCCACCGCCCCATGGTTATGGGTCATTGTGCTTTCAGCTTTCGGAATTGTTGGAGATAACAGCCCATAATTGTGGCCGGTCATGCACTTTTAGTGCTGCCCTCACTGTAGGAGAGATATAGTATGAAATGCCGGCCATTCTTGGTAGTTGTTTTCCTCTCAGCTCTCTATAAAAGGTAGTCTTGAGCAGAAGACCTTCCCCACTATGACAGTCATATGTCCTACTAGTCGTTATAGTCGGTGTTCTTCTAGTGAGACAACCCCTTTTATATGGAGTTTACTTGAGATTTACATGTTTTTCTTCTTCAAACAGGCAGAAAGTATCTGTTCCTGTATGTAAAACAGACGATGCTGTTACCATCTTGCCACCCTCGTCCCCATTGCCAGGTATGTACATGTCTACAGCACCAGCAATGTGAATGTTGACTTCAAGGCTCAAATATTCCCACATGGTTTTTATACAATACTATAGGTCTCTTATGTTATCCATATTATGACAAAGCAGATCCTATAAGAAGATATTGTTATAGATTTTTTTTTTTAATTTTTCATCAGAATTTCCATCTCATGAAGAAAGAAAATCGGCAATAAATCTGAGTATGGAGCAACAAAACTCAGAAAATGGAAAAAATGGGAAAAAGAGACGAGGTAAGTGTGAGAATCAACTCCATGTTGTGTGATGTCAGTGAGAATAATTCATGTGGAGTAGATGTCATCTGTCAGTGATGGGATTGTCACATGTATGATTGCTGACAATGACCCCTGATGTCTGTATGATAATATTCCTCTGCCGTCCGGCCACAGTGACTGCACAGCATTATCATGTAATATGGAGTCCCATCACTTACATTATATTTATTTCTCTTCTCATAGGTTCCATCTTCCGCCGGATCTTATCATCCTGCCGGCGTGGATTATCCAGGGCTGCTCGCGTATTTGCATGCTGTCACTGTTGCCCTAAAACCATCTAAAAGACGGGACACCTAAGCATCCAGCGCCCTGAGGTCCAGCAGATCCACCATCACTGCTGGAGCTGTATAGAAGGACCTTCACCATCTACCTGTGGCCTTCTGACTGGTCAACCTGGACAAGTTTCAGTAACGCCTCTGTCATCGGGCTCCGCGGTATTCATACTGCTCGTCTGACTTGTCATTTACTGATCACCTGGTATCTGACCCCGGCTATCTTCCTGACTTTGATTTAGTCTATTGATAATGTTCACGATTTTATTCATCCCATTATTAATTAAAAAAAAGTAAAATCTGTTACTGTTGCTCTGATTCCTTTTTGTCTTGAATTCACAAATACTTGTAACTCACTAATTGCTCTTCTTCTCACTAAATGTATTTCTCATTATCCTTAATGCAGCAGTCAGTCTCATATTTCTGTCCAGCAGTTACACTGGTGCCTCCACCCTGTACCAGTCATTACACTCATCCACAAACCTCTCCACACTGCTGCACAGTCCTGCATCTCTACCATATCTACACTCCAATGAGCTAAGATTAACATCCTCCATAATCAGAACCTCCCACTCTCATGTCCAAGACATTTTCTCTGCTGCACCAGCTCTCAGGAGTGCACTACTGCAGGCAATCAGGTTCATTCCCACTATCAGAGATTTTAAGTGTGCAGTAGAAACAGATTATTTGTGGCAGGACTATCAAATCACCTCACTATTCTAAGTTTTTCCTACAGCACTCAGTAGCACTTAATATTTGTACATATACAGATAATGGTTGGTGACTGGTTCATGCAGCCTTAATTCCACAAAGATAGAAATAAAAGGTCAACATGTTTCATACATCCAAACCATCCTTAATCATGGCAGAAAAACATCATTTTAAGTTTCCACTATGAATATTTGGTGAGATATCACAGCTGTGTATTTTCACAGCACAAAGAACGCATCTTACAGATCAGCAAATCACAGTGTGCTGACGCTTAGTGTTGTAGTTTTGAACAACACCATTCATTTTATCATATAATGTGTTGAAAAATGAGAAAAAATGCAAGGTTTGGGTTCAGTAGTATGATTACTGTGATACCAAACTTATAAGGTTTATATATATATATATATATATATATATATATATATATATATATATACAGTGTTTAGCATAAATCCCAGTAACAGTCTTAAGAGAAAAGCTAAGTTTAGACAACAAAATTCTAATTAACAAGAACTGAACCACAGGTAAGTGTAATTATTCATTAAACAGATGTCCAGCAGACAGGTGTCTGTAAAAGGAAGTTACTTAATAAAGAAAACTCCTTCCCATTTCATGCTATCAGCAATGGCACCACATAGAAGGGAAATGTCACAAAACCTGAGAAAGAAAATAATTTCTTTGCAATAAATGTGAAGTCTACAAGAAGATCAGCAAAACTTTACTTATCAGTCAGAATACTGTAGCAAAAGTGATGCAAAACTATAACAAAGATGGAACCGCAACCATCTTACAGAGACGTCCAGGCCGACTATGGAAGTTAACACCTAAACAAAAGCGTCCTCTGATGAGAAGGGTAAGTGGCACCACATAGAAGAGAAATGTCACAAGACATTTCTGAGAAAGAAAATAAATTCTTTACAAAAAATGTGAAGTCTACAAGAAGATCAGCAAAGCTTTTCTTATCAGTCAGATGGAAGTTAACATCTAAACAAAAGCATCTTCTGATGAGAAGAAAATCGACAGGCAAATTCATTGCTATTAGCTGAAGAAGTAGAAAGCCAAACCAGGGTGAGTGTTTTCCATGACACGACACGGTGTACACTGCAAATGAATGGCATTCATGAGTGTCCTCCACAAAGGAAGCCTCTCTCCCTTAAAGCCCATGAACAATAAAAGTCCGTCTACAATTTGCCAGGGTCCATGCTTAAAACTATGAGGACTACCGGGACTCTATACTGTGTATGTGCATCTTATGTGTATGTCCGTATTTTATGTTTGTGTGCACTATGTATATGCATACGTTAAAATGTGTATAGAGTATTAGCATGTGCAAATTTTATATGTGTGCCTAATATAAATATACATGGAAATGTATATGTAGGTGGTGCCTGATGGAGGGTGGGGGGCCCAGATCAGAAGTCCTGATTAAGGGCCCTTCACTGTCATTGTCTGCCCCTTATATAAACAGTAAAATCCTCTTTAATAACTGGACTTCCATTGGGGTGGACTTCTCATAGATGGCCAGTATGCATACTATATTGTGAATCTGGGCATCTCTCACAGAAAATCTGATCTGGATATGAGGGTGGTCTTCTATAAGCGGTGATGTTTTGGAGAGATTTAGGGAAAAGTCCCAATGCTTATCCATCGATCTGGTAATTTGAGTAAAATATTTGTGTTGATAACTGATCACAAAGTCACAAAATATGTAAGATTTGGCATAACCTGGCTCATTTTTCAAAAAGTTATGCTCAATTTTTTTAGCACCAAGTTTTGTTGCTTTTTTGTAGACTTACACTAACTTAGTATATTGTGTGAGAATGAAATGAATTATGAATTAGTTGGCGCATTTTACCACACTCTGGGGGTCCCTGACAGTCCTTCTTTACCGGCCCTGTAGTGATGCCAATGTAAACTTCCAAGTGACCGCGCAGTCAATCACTGTCACGAATGCAGGACAACCTATGATTAGCTAATTTTTGGGAAATCCTTATAACAAAAGGGGATTGAAAATATTTACAATTATTTTAAAAGCATTAAAAAAAACCAGACCCAATACTTATAATTAGTTTGTTGAAAGTAGTCTAATTAAAGGGAGCTGAAAGGATTAGAGATTATGAACCCGATTCACCAGTGTTTTTGCCAGAAAACTGGCATAAAGCTCTTGAAAAGTTGCAAAGTTTTGTGACTTTTCCCATTTTCACATAATTTTAACTTCTTTAAAGCCCAAGACGTACTGATACGTATCTGCGCCCTGGGACTTAAGAGCCTGATACGTATTAGTACATCTTTGCGATCGCGCACACAGGCTGTGCGGGCGTGATCGCCGCCGGGTGTCAACTGATTGTCACAGCTGACACCCGGTGCTATGTGCTGGGAGAGGTCCCGCACATTAACCCCCGCAATGCTGCGATCGAAGTCGTTCGCAGCATTGCGGGGGCAAGGGGAGGTGATCGGGATAGTCACCTCTCCTGCCGGCGTCCAGCAATGTGTGCCGCGGCTTCCCGGATGTTGCCATGATGACCCGATTCACTGAGGGGTGCAGTTTTAAGAATGGTGTCACTTTTGGGTATTTTCAGTCATAAAGACCCCTCAAAGTGACTTCAAATGTGATGTGGTCCCTAATAAAATGGTTTTGTAAATTTTGTTGGAAAAATGAGAAATCGCTGCTCAATTTTAACCCTTATAGCTCCCTAATAAAAATAAATTTGGGTTCCAAAATTGTGCTGATGTAAAGTAGACATATGGGAAATGTTATTTATTAACTTTTTTTGTGTGACATATCTCTCCGATTTAGGGGCATAAAAATTCAAATTTTGAAAATTGCAAAATTTTCTAAATTTTTGCCAAATATCTGTTTTTTTCACAAATAAACACAAGTGATATCGAAGAAATTTTACCACAATCATAAAGTACAATATGTCATGAAAAAATATTCTCAGAACCAGGGGGATCCGTTGAAGCGTTCCAGAGTAATTACCTCATAAAGTGACAGTGGTCAGAATTGTAAAAATTGGGCTTCTCATTAACGTGCAAACCACTTTGGGTTGTAAAGGGGTTAAGGACTCTACCTGCGTATACAGTCATGGCGGAAAGTGCTGGCACCCTTGAAATTGTTTCAGAAAATTACACATGTTTTATTACACGCATGTTTATTTCCTTTGTGTTTATTGGAACAACACAAAAAAACTGAGAAAAAAAAGGCAAATTGGACATAATTTAACACAAAACTCCAAAAATGGGCCGGAATACATATATATATTTTTGATGGGACAACACTGAAGATGCGACACTTTGATACAATGTACAGTAGTCAGTGTACAGCTTGTTTAACTGTAAATTTGGTGTGCCTGCAAAATAACTCAACACACAGCCATTAATGTCTAAACCGCTGGCAACAAAAGTGAGTACACCCCTAAGTGTGTTCTCAGCTGATGTTATTTGTTGGTTTTTCTTTGCATCCCGAACAATTTTCTTGGCAGTTGTGGCTGAAATTTTTGTTGGTCTACCTGACTGTGGTTTGGTTTTTACAGAGCATCTGATTTTCCATTTGTTAATCACAGTTTGAACACTGCAGACTGGCATTATCAATTCCTGGGATATCTTTTTGTATCCCTTTCCTGTGTTATACTCTTTTTGCCTCCCTTTCCTGTGTTATACAGTTCAACTACCTTTTCCCGTAGATCCGTTGATAATTCTTTTGCTTTCCCCATCTCAAAATCCAGAAACGTCAGTGGCTGGATCCCAGAAACTCACTCAGCTTTATGCACACACACTGATTACAAGCAAACAGGTCATAGGTGAGGATGCTACCTTTAGTAGCCATTCAAACCCATTTGTGTCAAATTCTGTGCATGTTATCAGGCCAAAATCACCAGGGTATGTGAACTTTTTGATCAGGATTATTTGGATGTTTTTGGTTGTCATTAGTGATGAGCGAGCACTAAAATGCTCGAGTACTCGTTGCTCGGGTCGAGCAAATTGAAATACTCGGGTGCTCAACCCGAGCAATGAGCCCAATATAAGTCTAGGGGAAACTTGAGCATTTTTCAGGTGGCTCCCCACGGCGGTCTGCAGAGGGCCTAAAAATTGCCCAAATCGATGGGAACTGTGCTCAAATTACATGGGAACAGCATGGGGAAGACCCCTGGAAGCATCTCTGACTTCCAGATCACTGCTGTCAACGTCAGAGTATTACGCCACTTTTACGGCGTAAGGAACATCCTTTCCAGGGTGATGACTTGTATATAAGGCAAAATAAATAAACAAAAACAAAAATACTCCTACACACGTAGCATTTTTGACACGTCTTTGCACTTTTGCATTGCTTTCAACCAAGACAAATGCATTCACCAGGAAATGTCATTTTAACATTTTACAACCTTATCTGGCCATGTGGTGTGTGACACATCATCAGACACATGCATACAGTGCTGAAAAGACATGGGAACAGCAAGGGGAAGACCTCTGGAAACATCTCTGACTCCCAGGTCACTGCCTAAATGTGTGCCCATCATAAGTGATCCTTGGCACATGCGAAGATGCCTGCCGCCATGCACCTGTCGTTGCAGACTTGCAACAATCACCGTCCATGTCCTTGTCCCACTGCAGTGTTCAGTTGTCCCTACCCCATTCCTTGGAATGCAAGCACAAGAATGCCGGCAGCCACCCACCCACAGGCTGCAATACTATACTGCCGAATTTTTGACAGCTGCTTGCACTTGAAATGTGGCCTTTTAGGCTCGTGGAGGCGGAAGCTTTTCATAACCTCATGCCGGCGGCGGCCGGGTGTCCATACTCGGTCCCCAGCCGCCACTATATTTCCCGGTATCGCCTCCGCCTTCCACAAGCACGGGTCCCATAACATTACCCGTGCCCTCCCCAGTGCACTTACTGGGAAGGACCGCCTAACCACAAACACGTGGACAGGTGAATGTGGCCAGGGACGGTACGGAGCCAGTCCACAACTTTTTTTGCTAAGAGTTGTATTTAGCTCGGTGAAAGGACTGGCAAAGAGGGAAATCGTATCTACCCTGCGTGTCATTTCTCCCAGAAAATCCTGTAATTGAGCTTGTTGCAGAAGCAATGGCAGCCCATCCAACATCAACTCGCACTTGTCGGTGGTGGTTTGACACACACACATCTTTCTTTGCGCATTTAATTTCTTGAATACAGAGTTGGAAAATGGCCTGATCCGTAATGCGTTTTGAGAAATAACATGCATAAGCATGGCCGATCCGCATTAAAAAAGTAGCCACAGAGTGTCCAGGAACCTTCCCCCACACTTTTCTTAGCCAGGGCTGCTTTTCGGCAGGGTTGGACGGGCCCACCAGAGAACCGGAGACTCCTCCGGCGGGCCCTGGCTTCTCCTTCAGGAGAGTTCATAGTGCCGAGGTGAGGCCATGATGATGATAGAGGCCATCATCTGCTTAGTTTTCTGTTACTTGGAATGCAATTGCAAGTATGCAGCCAGCCACCCACCCACCCACAGGCCGCAACACTAAACTGACAGATTTCTGGGCAGCTCTTTGCACTTGAAATATGGCCTTTTAAGCTTGTGGAGGTGGAAGCTTTTCACAACCTCATGCAGGCGGTGGCCGGGTGTCCATACTCGGTCCCCAGCCGCCAGCATTTTTCCCGGTATCGCCTTCGCCTTCCACAAGCACGGGTCCCACAATATTACCCATGCCCTACCCAGTGCACTTACTAAGAAGGACTGCCTAACCACAAACACGTGGACAGGTGAATGTGGCCAGGGATGGTACGGAGCCAGTCCACAACTTTTTTTGATAAGAGTTGTATTTAGCTCGGTGAAAGGACTGGCATAGAGGGAAACCGTATCTACCCTGCGTGTCATTTCTCCCAGGAAGTCCTCTAAAGCTGCTTGCACTTGAAATGTGGCCTGAACATTACTGCTGGTACTTTTCTGTGGGAATTTTCTTGCCTCCTACCAGCCTGGAATATTTCCAGCAAACTATGGTACAACACCATGGTATTAGCACTGCCCCCAGTACCAGTAGCGAAGCCATCCTCAATTTCCTTCTCTGGAATTTTATTTGGTAGACTGAGTGGCTGCCCAAATACATTTTCTCACAAAGGAGCTGATGATAGAGTGGCAGTAGTTTCAAGTTTCTCCAGCCTGTTAGATATTAGAGGGTGAACGGCAGCACATTGGATCAGTGGTTAGCACTGAAGTCTTGCAGCACTGGGATCCTGGGTTCAAATCCCAGCAAGGACAACATCTGCAAGAAATTTGTATATTCTCCCCATGTTTGCATGTGTTTCCTCCTCAGTAAAAATAGAGTGTCCTGGAATCTTCCCACACACTTTTTTTAGCCGGGACTGCTTCTCGGTAGGGTTGGACAGTCCCACCAGAGAATTCTCTGGTGTGCCTTGGCTTCTACCTCAGGAGAGTTCATGATAGTGCTAACTTTGCAGCTGCTATGGGGCTCTTGAGCAGGTGAGAAAGGTTAGCTCTCAGAAACAAATCCTCTGGTGGGCACAATGTTTTTCAATCTGAAACAGCTTCTCAGTGGGAGTTGTATTTCACCACAGCCATATTCTTTAGCTCTGTGAAAGGACTGGCATAGAGGGAAACCGTATCTACCCCGGTTGTCATTTCTCCGTCACCAGGTTCCGCCCATTGTAACACACGACCATGCCTGGCTGTATGTTCAGCGGTGAGAGCCACAGATCAAGCTGCTGTGTTACAGCTTTCAACAACTATGCAGCGTTGGGCGGTTTGTCAATTAAGCATTAAGCATGTTATCTTCAGCACAGCCTGTTGCTGTTTGGCCAAGGCAGTGCTGCAGTGCTGTCAGCTTGTGACTGATGTGGTCATTTCGGAGATGGAGGAGGAGGTGCATGAGCTGAACAATGTGATTACATTGAGGTTAAATTGGTGATGCTATTTTTTATACTAAAGAAAGATCCTATTGTTATGTTTTTTTATGTTATTTTTTATGACAAATGCATTCACCGGGAAATGTCATTTTAACATTTTACAACCTCATCTGGCAATGTGGTGTCATCAGACACATCCTGTTTTATTTATGATGGAGGGACTCTGAAAGTCATAAAGCCTATTTTTATAGGGACATCAGACGGCCCTTACTATTCTTAAAAGGCCAGCAGTCGGCCCTAGCTATTGTTAGAGAGCCATCAGAGGGCTATGCTTTGTTGTTCCCATTATTAACAAGTGGGTCTCCTATACTGTTATTGCGCATCCAGTGACTGCAAGGGTTGTCAAAAATTTGGACGCAACCTAATACCCCTTTGAAGAGACATAGAGGAGGGTCTCAGCAAAAAAAATGTTCCCATTATAAAGGAGCGGGTCTTCTATAGTGTTTATGCCCATGCTGTGACTGCAAGGGTGGCCAAAATTTTTGAAAAAAAACACTAACAATTTAAAGACACAAAGAGCAGGGCCACAGTAACAAGGTACGACATGCTCCCATTTGAAAGGACAGGGTCTGCTATACAGTTATAGGGTATGCAGTCCAACAGCTGACCAATTTTAGGAAAAAACCCACTAAGAATTTAAAGACACATAGAGCAGGGCCACAGTAACGACAAATTCCCATTAGAAATGATAGGGTCGGCTATACTGTTATAGGGTATGCAGTGAATCCAACGGCTGACAAATTTTAATGAAAAACCCCAATAAGAATTTAAAGACACATAGAGCAGGGCCACAGTAACAAGGTACGACATGCTCCCATTAGAAAGGACAGGGTCTGCTATACAGTTATAGGGTATGCAGTGAGTCCAACAGCTGACCAATTTTAGGAAAAAACCCACTAAGAATTTAAAGACACATAGAGCAGGGCCACAGTAACGACAAATTCCCATTAGAAATGATAGGTTCGGCTATACTGTTATAGGGTATGCAGTGAGTCCAACGGCTGACAGATTTTAGGAAAAACCCCACTAAGAATTTAAGGACACACAGAGCAGGGCCACAGTAACAAGGTACGACATGTTCCCATTAGAAAGTAGAGGGTCTGCTATACAGTTATAGGGTATGCAGTGAATCCAACGGCTGACAAATTTTAATGAAAAACCCCAATAAGAATTTAAAGACACACAGAGCAGGGCCACAGTAACAAGGTACGACATGCTCCCATTAGAAAGGACAGGGTCTGCTATACAGTTATAGGGTATGCAGTGAGTCCAACAGCTGACCAATTTTAGGAAAAAACCCACTAAGAATTTAAAGACACATAGAGCAGGGCCACAGTAACGACAAATTCCCATTAGAAATGATAGGGTCGGCTATACTGTTATAGGGTATGCAGTGAGTCCAACGGCTGACAGATTTTAGGAAAAACCCCACTAAGAATTTAAAGACACACAGAGCAGGACCACAGTAACAAGATATGACATGTTCCCATTAGACAGGAGAGGGTCTGCTATACAGTTATAGGGTATGCAGTGAGTCCAACGGCTGACCAAGTTTAGGAAAAAACCCACTAAGAATTTAAAGACACATAGACCAGGCCACAGTAATGACAAATTCCCATTAGAAAGGAGAGAGTCTCCCATAGTGTTGGACTATGCAGTGACTGCAAGGGCTGCCAAAAATTTGGAGGCACTTCAATGGCCCTTGGAAGAGACGTGGAGGAGCGCATCATAAAATTTTTTTACCATTAGAAAGGAGCGGACCTCCTATACTTGTAATGCCATGCACTAAGTGTATGGGCTGACAAACATTTACTCCTGGGGGGTACACATGAACATACTGTATAAAAAAATTTTTTTACGGGCATCATAAAAATGTAGCGCCCCGAGGGCTCGGCCGCTACAGGGGTATTGCACCTCTGCCAGAGGTGTGATATTCCACTCCCAGTTAAGGATGGAGTATGGACCAGGGTTCAGTTAGCTGCATACAGCACACTCACCCCATTTCCGAGGGACAGCTCAACGGTGCTCCCATTAGACAGAAATGCAGGCACAACAGACCATGTCCCTGGCTGGAGTGGGGAGGGGGTAGGAATACCCAGTGATGTAGGAGCAGATAGGGGTTGGTTCCTGAGCGTAGATAGGAGCTCATTGGTTGCTGGTCACCTGGGCTCATGTTCTAGAGGGAGGTATAAAAGGTGGGCACCATCTTAGAACAGTGTTCAGTCAGAGAGAAGAAGTGACTGAGTGGGGGCCTCTGCAAGGGGCTCTTCTCCGTAGCCGGGCCTAGCCTCTGAGGCCCAGCCAGCACAGAGAGAAGAGAAGAAGAGAAGTTCAGTGAGTGGAGTAAGAGAAGGAGTTC
Source organism: Phyllobates terribilis (assembly GCF_046119375.1). Taxonomy (NCBI): domain Eukaryota; kingdom Metazoa; phylum Chordata; class Amphibia; order Anura; family Dendrobatidae; genus Phyllobates; species Phyllobates terribilis. The sequence goes on from NW_027362900.1 coordinate 1,801,019, forward strand.
AGCCAGAGAGGGCTGACAGGGAGCTGTGGCTCAGTCTGGGCCCAGCTCCACGAGGCAGGCCTAGGGTGAAGGCCAGGAACAGAAAGGAACAAGAACAGAAAGGAACAAGAACAGAAAGGAACAGAAGAGAAAGAGAAAGAGAGAAACAGAAGGGCTCAGGAACAAGACAGCAGAAGGGACCCTAAGAACCCACGAGAATACAGGGTGAAGGGTCAGGCAGATTAAGGGTACCGGATCCCAAGTTGGTGGAGGAGAAACAGCCCTCAGCCAAAGACCGGAGGTCGTGATCATTTATTGGTGCGACACCTCATCAAACCTGCTAGGAAGGCACCATATAGGACAGCGGGGAACGGGAACCACGTTTACCCGCACAAGTCCGCGGCAGCTGGACAAAAGTGGGTCACTGGTGAGGCAGGCCAGAGAAAGGATTGAAGGGGGTCCTGTGCCATGCTCCTGAACTGCCTGGGGTTGACCGAGCCCCTCACCTTGTGGACGCAGCACGGCTCGGGCGGTCATTGCTGACAGAAGTGATCCGGAGTACATGAACTGTGAGTAAAAGACATTGGACTGCAGTACGTTGTCTGTGTACGCTTTCGCTCCTCCAGCACTAACGGCACTGGGACTCTCTGCACCATCACCCCCACCATCCACTACACTGCCCTGGGGCTGCACTCTTCCCGTGGGGAGTCACACTACCTCAGCTGCATACATCATCAGCCCCAGCGGTCTGCCTTGCAGCGGCGGTTCATAATAACCACCATCCACGGGTGGCGTAGTCAAACATCACTTAGGACAGCTAAAGGACTACCACTCGTCTGACCACCCTGAGCCACGGAACCGGGACGCCACTACTACCCCCACCGTCTCCCTATTGCCCGGCTCCGAGTGCCCCACGGCCCAGGGGCGAGTCAAACACCCTTTAAAAAAATTATGTGGGTGTTGCATCATGGACCATGGTCACCCTGGTGATATGGTGGTGGAGGATGAGGAGAAGGAGTAGGACAAGAGCAAATAGCCAAAATCAGGAAGCGTATACCCATGTGTGGGTGTGAAAAGGTGCATGGGAATACACCTCCCAAGAAAAGACACTGGATTTGAGTTTATGTTACGCTGCAATCATTCGGTGGTGTTGAGAAGTCTGGCCCAATCCAGCCCTTGTTCATTTTTATAAGAGTCAGCCTGTCAGCATTTTCAGTTGACAGGAGGATGCGTTTATCAGTTATAATTCCACCAGCGGCACTAAAAACCCGATCTGATAAAACGCTGGCGGCAGGGCAGGCCAGGACCTCCAAGGCATAGAGAGCCAGTTCATTCCACATATCTAGCTTGGATACCCAATATTTATAAGGCACAGAGGAATCACAGAGGACGTTGGTACGGTACGGCAAGGTACTGCCTCAGCGTCTTCCCAAACTTTGCACTCCTTGTGAGAGTACTCTGCGCCTCAGGGCCTGTGCGATGGGAGGGTCTGAGAAAACTCTCCCAGAACTTTGACAGTGTTCCCCTGCCTCTGCTGGATTGAAGTTGTGTCTCTCTCGCCTGTACTCCTTGGTTGTCGAACGAAGTGTGCCCTCTGCCTCCAGCGTTTTCAGATGGGAATTTTTTTAATAGTTCCGCAACAAGGGCCTTCTGGTACTGCCTCATTTTTGTACACCTGTCCGCCTCAGGAATAAGAGATATAAAGTTCTCCTTGTAGAGTGGGTCTAAAAGTGTCACCAACCAGTAATGACCTAAAATTTTGAGAATGCGAGGGTCATGGGAAAGGCAGCATAACATAAACTCAGCCATGCGTGCCAGACTACTAACAGGCAAGACTTCCGTGTCCTGACCAAGAGGATGACTGACCATGCTCTCCTCCTCCTCCTCTCTGTCCTCTGGCCATCCACGCTGAACAGACGGTATGACAGCTGTGCAGATAGCACCGTCTATAGTGCATGAAACTAGTTCCTGTCCTTCCTCCTCCTGCTCTTCCTCATTGTCACCCAATCTACGTTAGGATGAGATGAGGCTTGGCTGTGTGTAATCACCCTGTATGGTTAATTGCTCCATCTTATCGTGCTCCGCCTGCAATGCATCATCTTTGATTGTGAGCAGAGAGCGTTTCAGAAGACAGAGAAGCGGGATGGTGAGGCTAATTATGGCGTCATCGCCGCTCACCATCTTGGTGGAGTCCTCAAAGTTTTGGAGGATGGTACATATGTCTTACATCCACGTCCACTACTGAGGTCTTATGTGTGGAGTCTGAACTGAATACCGATAGCCTTTTTGATGCTGGTACTCAACAACTGCCCTCTTCTGCTCACAAATCCTTCCCAACATCTGCAATGTAGAGTTCCAACGTGTGGGGACATCACCAGTCTGTGAGCCAGAAGCTGCAAACGCTGCTGAAACACTGCAAGGGCGGCGGAAGCCGTAGCTGACTTTCTAAAATGGGCACACAGGCGGCATACTTTAACAAGCAGATCCGGTAGCTCTGGGTAGGATTTGAGTAACCGCTGAACCACGAGGTTAAGCACATGGGCCAGGCATGGTACGTGTGTGAGCTCGCCTCGCCTCAGAGCCGCCACCAGGTTCCGGCCATTGTCACACACGACCATGCCTGGCTGTAGGTTCAGCGGTTTGAGCCACAGATCTGCCTGCTCTTTCAGAGCTGTCCATAACTCTTCAGCATTGTATGTTTTTTCACCTAAGCATATTAGCTTCAGCACAGCATGTTGCCTCTTGGCGGAGGCAGTGCTGCAGTGCTTCCAGCTTGTGACTGATGCGGAGATGGAGGCTGAGGAGGAGGAAGAGGCTGAGGAGCATGAGGTGCAGGAGCTGTAGACCGTGGGGGCAACCCTGATTGACCTAGGGCCTGCAATCCTTGGCGTCGGGAGGAGGTGTTCCGTCCCAAGGTCCGACTGGGTCCCGGCTTCCACTATGTTAACCCAGTGTGCTATCAGCGAGATGTACCGTCCCTGCCCACAAGCACTTGTCCACGTGTCCGTGGTTAGGTGGACTTTACCGGTAACTGCGTTGTTGAGGTCACGGCTAATGTTTTGGGACACGTGCTTGTGTAATGTGGGGACGGCACACTGGGAGAAATAGTGGCGGCTGGGGACAGAGTACCGAGGGACGGCCGCCACCATCAGGTTGCGGAATGCTTCTGTCTGCACAAGCCTAAAAGGCAACATTTCGAGCCAAGCAGTCGTGAATTGTGAGAATTTAGTAGTGTGGCCTGTGGGACGTTGGCTGCATATTTGCGCTTGCATTCCAAGGACTGGAGTATGAACAACTGAACGCTGCGCTGGGAAAAGGACATGGACGTGCTTCCTGATGCTGCTACTTCAGAGTGTGCAATGACAGGTGCAGGGCAGGAGGCATCTTTGCATGCACTATGGACAGGGGATTGGCTTGCATGCACAACAGCAGAAGAAGCAATGGTGCCACCTGTAGACACTGTTCCTGGACCCTGGTGTTCGGCCCACAAAGTCGAGTGCTTTGCTGCCATGTGCCTGATCATGCTGGTGGTGGTCAGGCTGGTCGTTTTGACACCCCTGCTGATGCTGGTCTGGCTCGTGATGCAAATGGCCTTTTTGGAGCTATCGGCAAAGTCTTTAAAAAACAACCAGACTCGGGAAGACCTAACAGTTGTAGTGGCAACTTCCTTCGTGTTGGTGTTACGGGAAACGGTAGCCTGCCTTTTGTCTGCGGCCACCACACTGCTTCTTCCTGCCTGTTGGGGTGCTCTGCCTCCCTCCCCCTGTGTGCTGCTGTCCTTGCTCTGCATGTCCTCCTGCCAGGTTGGGTCAGTTACTATATCATCCACCACCTCGTCTCCCACTTCTGCACCCTGGTACTATTCCTGACTTTCTGCCAATTGTGTCTCATCATCGTCCACCTCTTGTGACAGTTTCCCACCGGCGCCTTCGTGTGACCGTGGCTGCTCAAATATTTGGGCATCGCTACACGTGATCTCCTCTTGCCCCGCTTCAAGTGGACCGGGCGAGAGGCCCAAATCTATAAATGGAAAAGTGAACAGCTCTTCAGATTGTCCAAGTGTGGGATCAGTTGTCTCTGGGTACTCGGCATGGTGGGAGGAAGGAGTATCAGGGTGAGGAATATGCGGTCCAGACTCACGGCTACTGAGACTTGACCGTGTGGAAGACAGGGTGGTGGTGGTGGTGGCTAAGTGACTGGAAGCATTATCCGCTATCCAACCAACAACTTTTTGACACTGATCTGGGTTCAATAGTGGTGTGCTGCGGTCCCCTAGAAATTGGGACAGGAAGGTCAGGCGAGAAGATGTGGGTGTTTGTTGTGGCACAATTTCGGCTTGCCCACGGCCTTGTCCTCGGCCTCTGCATGTACCATTACCATCACGTCCAGTTCCCCGTCCCTTGCCACGTGCCTTGCCCATTTTAAATGGAGGATAGTATCTTCCACGCTCACTACAAATGACTGAGTTTGAAGCGAAGTTATATGTGATCGGTGTGATGGAGAAAACAGAGTTTTAAATACCTGGCCTGTAGGTAAGTAGTGTGAACAGCAAACTACTGTGAATTGCTTCACTGACACACTGAAAAAATGGAGGCCAGAAATGGCAGTATTTTCTGACAACGTATATGTGATCCGTGTGACGGAGAAACCACAGTTTTAAATAGCTGGATTTCTAGTGCTCTAATATGGAAAGGACCTGGTTGTATTCTGCAGTGCCAACAAGCAAATGGCGCAGAAAAAAGGTGTTCTATGGATTGCTTTATAAGCAAATAATGAGGATTAAGATCCAAAGAAAAGTATTCCTGGCCCCTGAGACCTGGGCCTTTGTATAGAAATATCTAACAGCAGCTATATGCACTGCAGTCTGCTATATACACTACCTGCCTGCCTATATACACTACCTGCCTGATATCTCTGCAGATGGATTAGGACTCAAAAGGACTGTTTGTTGAGATGGATATGTGTAATGTGCGGTTTTTCTCCCTACACTACCTAATGCACGATCAAATCTCTCCCTAACGCAGCAGCAGCTCTCCCTACACTGTCTGATCCGGAGTGACTGTGATGAGCATGGCGGCGCTAGGTCTGATATACACCTGATGACGCTGTGCGGCCAGCCAATCACTGTAATGCCCACAACCAACATGGCTATGGCATTACAGTGCATGGCAGGCAATCCCTGCATGTTCATTGGCTCTGTAAACAGCGCCAAACATGCAGGGAGGGGACCCGACTTCCCGCCCGACCAACCCGGAAATACTCGGTGAGCGCAGAGCATCTCGAGCAGTGAGATACTCGGGCGAGCACCGAGCAGTAGCGAGCATGCTCGCTCATCACTATTTGTCATTAAGATTTAAAAAGAGAAAACACAGAAATGTGACAGTAAATGGCTTCACCCAACCAATAACCATGAGTGGAGAAAAAGTGTTTTTGTTATCATTCATTTTCTCTGAAACAAGGCCAAGAAAGCAAAAATTCTGCCGGGGTATGTAAACTTTTGAGCAGAACTGTATATGCGCCAGCCCCAGTGTCTCCTATTCTATATACTCCAGCCCCAGTGTCTCCTATTCTATATACTCCAGCTTCTTATGTGATGTATATGCTCTAGCCCCAATGTATCCTGTGATGAATATACGCCAGCCTCAGTGTCTCCTATTCTATATACTCCAGCCCCAGTGTCTCCTATTCTATATACTCCAGCTTCTTCTGTGATGTATATGCTCTAGCCCCAATGTATCCCGTGATGAATATACACCAGCCCCAGTGTCTCCTATTCTATATACTCCAGCCCCAGTGTCTCCTATTCTATATACTCCAGCTTCTTCTGTGATGTATATGCTCTAGCCCCAATGTATCCTGTGATGAATATACGCCAGCCCCAGTGTCTCCTATTCTATATACTCCAGCTCCAGTGTCTTCTGTGACGTAGCTAATGTAGCCCTAATGTCTCTTATGCAGAGGCGTCGCATGATAAAGCAGTGGGACACAAGCTCCCTGCCCTATCACTATCTCTTTCATATGCCACAGATCGCCATAGGCCTGCGGTTAACGAGATGTCAGCATACTCACGCAGGTGGCTCGATGACATCATTGCATCGCTCTGCTCTGCAGTCCCGCCATGGAAGAGGAGACAGAGGCCGTGATGTAGGGAATCAGGATTAAGTGAGAATAAACTTTATTTTTTTAAATGATCGGGCAGTGGAGCCATCCTACTATATATCTGGAGTAATGGGTCCATCATACTACATATGGAGTAGTGGGTCCATTATACTATATGTATGTGGGGCAGTGGGACCATCATAGTAAATACAGGTGCATCTCACTAAATTAGAATATCTTCAAAAAGTTAATTTATTCCAGTTCTTCAATACTGTTTCAGTATGCTCCACAATCATGAGGAAGACTGCTGACTTGACAGATGTCCAGAAGGCAGTCATTGACACACTCCACAAGGTCCTAGAGTTCCAATTTTCATTTGGAAATCAAGGTCCCAGAGTCTGGAAGAAGAGTGGAGAGTCCACAATCCAAGCTGCTTGAGGTCTAGTGTGAAGGCTCCACAATCAGTGATGGTTTGGGGGGCCATGTCATCTGCTGGTGTAGGTCCACTGTGTTTTATCAAGACCAAAGTCAGCACAGCCGTCTACCAGGACATTTTACAGCACTTCATGCTTCCCTCTGCCGACAAGCTTTTTGGAGATGGAAATGTCATTCTCCAGCAGGACTTGGCCCCTGTCCACACGGCCAAAAGTACCAATACCTGGTTTACACACAACAGTATCACTGTGCTTGATTGGCAGCAAACTCGCCTGACCTTAACCCCATAGAGAATCTATTATAGAGAATCTATGGGGTATTGTCAAGAGGAAGATGAGAGACACCAGACCCAACAATGCAGATGAGCTGAAAGACAGCTTTTTGTATCGAAGAACTGAAATAAATTAACTTTTTGATGATATTCTAATTTAGTGAGATGCACCTGTATATGGAGCAGTGGGACCATCATGCTATATATATGGAGGAGTGGGGGCATCATACTAAATATAGAGCAGTGTGTGTGTGTCACCCCAGGCCTGGATGCCACAAACAATAATCTGTTTCTGAAAGCAGGAGGGAGGTCCCCTGGTTAGGGACAATTAGCATACAGCACCTCCTGTCCCAGTCCAGCAGGGGGAGCTGGCTGCCCCTATAAAAGCTGGAACTGGGGGCAGGGTTAGAGAAAACTGGACGACCTAGCTCAGGAGTGAGACTAGTCTCAGAGAAGGAGGGACAGTTCAGCTGTAGCTGAGGAGTCTGTGAGGCAGAGGAGAAACTGCAAGCCAGGGACAGAGGCGACGTGAGCCGGTCCTGGGAGAGAACCAATTTACCGGACATTGGGGTCCGAGGCTGTCAGGGTTACAAGCCCAGCAGCAGAGAACCAACCTGCGAGGGATTTCAGGTCCCTTGGCCTAAGAAGCCTGGAGGCTCCGCCACACAGAGGGACCAGTACATCGAGGAGCAAGCAACAGGTACCCAAGGCCTGAGTCGCAAGCCATACAGGCAAGCTCAGGGACGTGGGCTATTACACCACGAAAAGGGGGATAGTCAGAAAGAGCATAGAGAGAACGGTCGGCCTACACACTCACCCTGACCAGTGGGGCTCGCCCGAATGCTCTCAGACACCCAGGCCCATTCCTAACCGGTACTGTTGGCTCATTAATAATATCTACAATAAAGACCCTGAACTGTTTGAAGCGGACTCTGAACTCTTACTATTGCGGCCTGCACTATCACCCCCAACATCCACCTACACTGCCCTGAGGCTACACTCTTCCCGTGGGGAGTTATCCTACCCCTTTGCTGCACACCAACACCAGCCTTAGCGGTCTGCCTTGCAGCGGCGGTTATCTCCAACCGCAATCCACGGGTGGCGTAGTCGGACATTCAAAACACTGATAAATAGACTGCCACCATTTGGTCTGACCACCCTGAGCCACGGGACCGGGTTGCCACTACTACCCCCATCAGCACCGTACACTAGAAGGCCCGGTTCCGGGTACCCCACGGCCCAGGGGGCGAGTCAGCTTTGGCGTAGTTGGCAGAATTGTGACCAACCCACCACAAACGGGTATTGCGTGCCTGGAAAAGACTCTATACATATCTGAGTGAAGTTTCCCGCCATTCGGGGCCATTTCCCACCAATCGGAGCCGTTTCCCGCCATCGTGCGCCATCTTCGGGACGCCGCGCGGGAAGAAGAGGGGCGTGGACGTCCAAAATCGCGCGAGACCTGAAGCCCCGCCCTACGCTGAGACGCTGCTCAAGGTCCTGGAAGGAGATCCAGCGGATGCCGACGTCATCACCGAGCAACGCAAGGTCCTCGCCCAGAGCATCGCGAGCGGAGCCGCGGCCTACAGAAGAGGATCGCCAGAAGGTAGGCCACGGTTAACTAGGGGGGAGGAAGATGTCGGACGCGGAGGGACTCTCTACCACCAGCGTAGCCGCTGCAGCTGTGATGCCGTTTTCCATGCCCTATATCCATAGGCGGATTATAATGAGGGCAATCCGGGCGACCGCCCAGGGCCCCGAGCCTGCAGGGGGCCCGCGGCTCCAGGCGGGGTGTCTAATGCCGGATTGCCCTCATTATATGTGCGGGCCGCCGCGGCACATAGCGGTAGCAGTGGCGGGAGGGGGGGGCCCGGACCGCTCCCCCAGCAGCGGCCGCTGCTACTTCTTCATCGGCCGGGCCAGCACTGCAGCAGTTAACTTCCCTGTGCTGGCCCGGCCGCATCACTGCTAGGAGACATGGCCCTGTGCGCGCCTGTGTCTCCTAGCTGTGACGTCACGCAGTGCGCCCCGGCCTGCAGTGCTGCACCGGAAAAGAGAGAGAGCAGGCAGGAGGAATTGAGCCGGGGGATGGTGAGTGTGTGTGTGTGTGGGCAGGTGTGTGTGTGTTTGTGGGCAAGTGTCTGTGGGGGCAGGTGTCTGTGTGGGCAGGTATGTGTGTGTGTGTGTATATGTGTGAGTGTCTGTGTGGGCAGGTGTGTGTGTGTGTGTGTGTATATGTGTGTGTGTGTATATGTGTGTGTGTGTATGTGTGTGGGCAGGTGTCTGTGTGGGCAGGTGTCTGTGTGGGCAGGTGTGGGTGTGTGTGTGGGCAGGTATGTGTGTGTGTGGGGGCAGGTGTGTGTGTGGGCAGGTGTGTGTATATGGGTGTGTGTGTGTGTTTGTGGGCAGGTGTCTGTGTGGGCAGATGTGTGTGTGGGCAGGTGTGTGTGTGTGGGCAGGTGTGTGTGTGTGTGTGGGCAGGTGTGTGTGTGTGTGGGCAGGTGTTTGTGTGTGTGTGTGGGCAGGTGTGTATGTGTGTGGGCAGGTGTGTGTGCGTGCAGGTGTGTTTGTGTGTGGGCAGGTGTGCGTGTGTGTGGGGAGGTGTGTGTGTGTGTGTGTGGGCAGGTGTGTATGTGTGTGGGCAGGTGTGTGTGTGTGTGTGTGGGCAGGTGTGTGTGTGTCTGTGTGGGCAGGTGTGTGTGTGTGTCTGTGTGGGCAGGTGTGTGTGTGTGTATATGTGTGTGTGTGTGTGTGTGTGTGTGGGCAGATTAGAAAGTCTTGCCCTGTTGAACACTACACCTGACTTGAGGCCACCACCTCTTGGTTGTCCAATGTTCTTGCTTCTCTAGGGCTCTTCTCAGATATTGATTATACCAGCTCCCCAGAATACCAAAGTTAGGGTGGGTGACCGCGAGCCCTGGTGGTGGTCATAACTGCGGCCACCCAGGGGCAATACTCCATAACAACAATCCCCTGAGGTGGTGTAGGATGTAAGGACCTATTCACACTACATTCAGCGCTGCATTCAGGTCTTTACACAAGGCTTACAACTGAATCCCTGAAATTCAGGATTGTGCTGTCTGAAATGAGACATCTGAAAGCAAAGAAAATGGAGCCTAAAGATTCAGACTTTAGCCTCGGTTTGCCTTTGTTCAAATCAATGGCTATGTCAAGGCACATCTGAATGCCATTTTTCAGGGATTTAGATAGAAGCCTGGAAAGAGGAGATGAATGCATTGCAAAATTCAGTGTGAATAGGCCCTTATATCTGGAGTCTTGATATTGATGCCACAAGCATTTTACTTGTTTTTAACTTAAAAAAAAAATACACACACAAATTATACACACACACACACTATACATACACACACATTACACACACACACACACTATACATACACACACACACACACACACACTATACATACACACACACTATACATACACACACATTATACACACACACACTATACATACACACACACAAATGTGTGTGTGGGCAGGTGTGTGTGTGTGGGCAGGTGTGTGTGTGTGTGGGCAGGTGTGTGTGTGATGTCTGTCTGTTTGTGTGTGTGTGTGTGGGCAGATGTCATTGTGTGATGTCTGTTTGTATGTATTTTTGTGTTTCAAATGTGTTTATGCGTGTCTGTATATGTTTGTGTGTGTGTATGACTGCATGCGGCCTCCTGCTGAGTATAGTTGGCGCCGTGCGGCCTCCTGATGTCTCTGGGGGGGCTCCATGCGGCCTCCTGCTGTGTATAGATGGCTACGTGCGGCCCCCCGCTGTTTATAGACGGCGCCGTGCGGCCCCCCGCTGTGTATAGATGGCTACGTGTGCCCCCCGCTGTGTATAGATGGCTACGTGCGGCCCCCCGCTGAGTATAGATGTCGCTGTGCGGCCTCTTGCTGTGTATAGATGGCTACGTGCGGTCTCCCACTGAGTATAGATGGCGCTGTGCGGCCTCCTGCTGTCTCTGGGGGTAGCGCTGTGCAGCATCTATACTCAGCAGGAGGCCGCACGTAGCCATCTATACACGTATACTCAGCAGGAGGCCGCACGTAGCCATCTATACGGTGCCATGTATACACAGCGGGAGGCCGCACGGCGCCATCTATACACAGCGGGAGGCCGCACGGCGCCATCTATACACAGCGGGAGGCCGCACGGCGCTATCTATACACAGCGGGAGGCCGCACGTAGCCATCTATACGGTGACATCTATACACAGCGGGAGGCCGCACGGCGCCATCTATACACAGCGGGAGGCCGCACGGCGCCATCTGTACACAGCGGGAGGCCGCACGGCGCCATCTATACACAGCGGGAGTCTCAGTGCTTTGCAAGAGCAGTCAATAAATTCTGCTTGACTAATTCTGAGCACCATAAAGTCTGGTTCGCCTCTAACCTGCTGTCTTCATTTTCAGCTTGCTGAATTCTAACTCATTTATTGTCATTCGAGACGATGCCTTTGCTGGTCTCTTTCACCTTGAATACCTGTAAGTGCTCCACTTAATGTCATATTTTTGATTCTGTTCTTCTTCATCTTTTGACATGTGCAATTGTATGTGCAAGTATTCATATGAATTTATGACCTACTTAAACCTTTGAGGACCATAAATTTTATTCAATCAAATTTTTTTCCAGTTTAAAACTATGGGACATATATGTGCCTTGGTCCTCAAAGGGTTTTTAAAGGGGCTGCAAACATAAATACGAAAAAAATAATTCAATTAGTGCTTTTTGTGTTCATTTAATTTTTATTTGAAGTCCATTTTTTTTATATACCTTGAAATTAAGCCCTACCCCATGGAATGAAGCCCTACCTACATGACATCTGAGAGCTACTATTCAGTTTTAGGGTCCACTCACTAAGCCATATATTCTCTCATGCAAGAGAATAGGGCCAATTATGCTAATGACACTGGGCTCAAACTCTGTCAGAGCTTCAACTGAGTGTGATCCGATTCTCTCGCAGCACAGATATGGAGAAGATGGAGAACTTAATTTCTCCATCTTCTCCATAGTCTCTGTGAGTGTTCATCGGACTGCACTTGGATGACATCCGAGTGCAGTCCAATGTTTTACGTGCACCCATAGACTTGTATGGGTGCACATGGTCCGAATATCGAATGAGATTATTTTCTCATGCCAATAATCACACTGTCCCATAGTATAACATAGGGCCGAGTCCTATCCAATAAAACATCACATAGCATTCGGCCGTGTTATACGACAGTGTGAGCGAGCCCTTAGAGTCAAGGAATATTTACATGCAGATGATGATATTACTCTCCAAGTGTATATTTTTTTAGGCGAGTTCATAGTAAATGCTTTGCATTTTTGACATGTGATCAACTAAAGAACAAGAAAGATTTAGGACCTCGCCTATAGAGAAACGGAAAATAGTTTGGAGGACTTGCATGTCCTTTTTTATTTATTATGAGAAAATCATAAAAGATCCCGTTTTTTAACCATGCTGTGACTTTCTGCTGAGGGAGAGGGAGAGAGCTGCCCTATTCAGAGTCTGTAATAAGACCTGCTGACAAAAGTGTTGAAGATACAGTCTAATGTGAATTAACAATGAAAAAAAGTTAATTTAACAAATGGCTTGTATTTTTTTTAATACAAACTTTTTTGTCTTTACAGCTCCTTTAAAGGGAATCTGTCATCAGGTTTTTGCCACCTAAACTGAGAGCAGCATAATGTAGGGTTAGAGGCACTGATTCCAGTAATGTGTCACTTACTGGGCTGCTTAGTGTTGTTTTGATAAAATCATTGATTTGTCAGAAGGTAATTATCACTAGATGACTAGTAAGTTCTGTAGGACCCCACCCCAATCACTGATCAGTAGATTTCTGTGTACACTGAGCATGGGCAGAAAGCTGCCAATCAGTGGTGTGGGTGGGGCTATACAGAGCGCAGCATTCAGAGAGCTGCTAGATCTGCAGCAGATAAAACGGTGATTTTCTCAAAATGACAACAAGCAGCTGAAAAAGTGACACATCGCTGGAATCAGGGTATCTGCCCCAATATTGTGCTGCTCTCAGATGAGGCAGCACAATTAATATTATGCCAAATAAATTTCCTGTGAACTATCACATGATCTATCACAGGGGATCATGTGACATGTCACGTGATAAATCAGGTGTGTGGAGGGGGCCCGCGCCTTCTAAACTGCCCGGGGCCCTTGCTACTCTTAATCCACCCCTGCCTATATCCCCGGAGCGGCCTGGCTGCCCCAGTATGCCGGCGAGTCGCATACCTTGGGCGACTTTAAAGAAAGGCTGTATAGACTGTTCAAAGTTTATCCCCTGACAGAAGAACAGAAAGTAAGCATACTGATAGGGCAGTTAACTGGTGCGGCCCAGCGGGAGGTAAAGTCTTGGACAGCTGAGGAGAAAAGGACTGTAAGGGGGGTTCTGACCCGTCTACGGGACACCTTTGATACCCGTACCTCAGCAGAAATCAAAATGCGGTTCTATGGATGTAAGCAGCGAGCTCAAGATAGCATCCGAGATTATGCCCTAAATTTACAGGAAGCCTTGGGGGCAATTAAGCAAGCTGACCCTGGCAGCGTGCAGGATACAGATAAACTATTGACTGACCAGTTCATAGAAGGTCTGCTGTCCAGCGCCCACAGAACCCAGCTGCGCCTCATGGCCCTACAGAACCCCGATTTGACTTTTGCACAGTTCAAAGATAGGGCCATCTGGGAGCTCCGAGAACCTGCACCGGGTGGCGCTGTAGCTTCCCGGCGCCCTGCCATCCCTCCCACCAGGGGGCGGCGCCCTATCCCGCAGACCTTGTGGGGGCTGATGCACAGGCCCTAAATCCATCCCCGCCTGCAAACCTGCACCATCAGGTCCAAGAACTAACAAAGAGTGTTGCTGCATTGACCAGGACCGTACAGTCATTACAGATGGACCCGTCAGGACCAATCAAGCTGGCTTCCAGTCCGGAGGATGTCCCGTGGCGTCGACGGAGGAGGATCCCGTCGTTCAGAGGGAGGCCCGCCGATCATTACACTGAGGATGGACAGCCGATTTGCCGCCGTTGCAGCCAGCCGGGACACGTAGCCAGGTACTGTACTTTAAATGGGTCCGACCTGGGGCAAAGGGCCAACCCCCAGTTATAAGGTCATCAGGCCCATCTAATTGGCGTGATAAGTACGTAGGGGGACGCCCGGTTTTACCCGTAGTGCTGGACGGTATCCCCATGAGTGCACTGCTGGACACCGGGTCCCAAGTGACTACCATCCCCTATGTACTTTTCAAGCAGTACTGGAGTGACACTGATATAACTCGTTATCCAGACGATGACTTGAGCATCATCGCCAGCAATGGTCAACCCGTGCCGCAGGTGGGGTTCAGAGAGATGACTATTAAGATTGGTAAACTTGAACTGCCGGCACAGGGAGTGATCATTGTGGACATTGACCGTCGAGAAAGTCACCCTAAAATAACCTTGGGTACTAATGTGATTGAAAATTGTCTTTCAGAAGCAATTGTAATTTTGCAGCAGGTGGCGATGAACGCAAGCTCCAGCCAACAGAGGGTCCTCCAGAAGGAGATAAGAGCCCTGATGAGATGGCAACAGGTAAAACTGTCTGGTGGTGAGATCGGTAGCGTGAGGATGAGCGACCCGTTCCCCATTGCCATGCCCCCCAAAAGTGAAATGATCTGGTGTCGGACTGCAATCGGGTTAAGAGGGAGAGACTACCAAGCCATGGTAGAACCCGTGTACTCAGACAGCAGGCCCACCATTTTGACAGCCCGGGGGGTAGTCTATGTCCGCCATGGAAGGGTGCCCGTCCGGATCTTAAACATTGGGGAAAGGGAAGTACACTTGCCCCGGTACGCTACACTAGCCAAATTGTATACTGTTGAACACAATGCTGTCAGGGCCATGGAACCCTTGCCTCCATCTCCCCAGGCGGAGGGTAATGGTTCCCAGAAACCCAAGGAGGACTGGTGCCAGAAACTCCACGTGGGTGCTGACTCCACTGGCTTGCACCAAAAACAAGGAGTCTACCGGGTGGTTCAAGAGTACGAGAGAATCTTTAGTAAACACCCGCTAGACTTCGGCAGAGTGAAAGGGGTAGAACACCACATCCCCACGGGGAGCCACCCACCAATAAAAGAAAGATACAGACCTGTACCACCCCGCACACTATCAGAACGCAAAGGGCATGCTGAGAGAAATGAAGGAAGCCGGGGTCATTAGAGACAGTTGTAGCCCCTGGGCAGCCCCCTTGGTTCTGGTAAAAAAGAAAGACTGTACTATGAGAATGTGCGTGGACTATAGAGAAGTCAATCGTATCACCCATAAAGACGCATACCCGTTGCCTAGAATAGAGGAGTCTTTGGTCGCACTAAAATCAGCTAATTTCTTCTCTACTTTGGACCTTACTAGTGGGTACTGGCAGGTTCCTGTGGCAGAGGCTGATAAGGAGAAGACCGCCTTCACCACCCCGATGGGATTAAGTGAATTCAACTATATGCCTTTCGGGCTCTGCAACGCACCCGGGACCTTCCAGAGGCTGATGGAATGCTGTCTAGGGCACCGAAACTTTGAGACGGTCCTACTTTACCTGGACGACGTGATTGTCTATTCGAAGACTTACGAGGACCATCTAAAGCACCTGGCCGAGGTGTTCGAGGCCCTGGCAGGCTTTGGCATGAAAGTGAAACCCTCCAAGTGCCATCTGTTAAAGCCGAAGGTACAGTACCTGGGACACGTGGTGAGTGCAGAAGGAGTAGCCCCCGACCCTGACAAAATCATGGCAATAAAGAACTGGCCAAGCCCCTCTAACATAAAAGAAGTGAGGCAGTTCGTCGGGTTGGTAGGCTACTACCGAAGGTTCATCCCCAGGTTCACCAAGATGGCAGCCCCTATGCAGGACCTCCTTATAGGACAGTCTAAGACCAGAAGCCAAAAGCCACCCTTCAAGTGGGACAAGCCGGAAGAGGAGTACTTCTGCCAGCTGAAGATGGCCCTCACGGGGGATGAGATCGTGGCCTGCCCTGATTATGGCCAGCCTTTTATCCTCCACACAGACGCCAGTAATGTGGGGCTGGGAGCCGTACTGTCACAGAACCAACAGGGCAGAGAAAGGGTGATCGCGTACGCCAGCCGGAAGCTGAGGCCCACCGATAGAAACCAGGAGAATTACAGCTCCTTTAAGCTGGAGTCCTTGGCAGTGGTGTGGGCCATAACACAACGTTTCAAGCATTACCTGGCCTCTGTGAAGTTCACTGTGTACACGGACAACAATCCGTAGACACATCTGGACAATGCGAGACTTGGTGCCCTAGAGCAGCGGTGGATGGCCCGGCTAGCAAACTATGACTTCACCATCAAGTACCGGGCAGGCCGAGCCAATGCCAATGCAGATGCCCTATCGAGAATGCCCCACTTGCCCGATGAGGGAGAAGATCCAGACGAGTTGGAGGAAATAGAGCTCCCTGCATTCCACCGGTACGGGGCCACTCAGTACTCCCACCGTGTAAGAGACAAAGACTTGACCACTGTCATGTTCAATCCCTTACCTCACCACGGCTGGGCTGAAATGCAAGACAGTGACCCTGCAATTCGCCTGGTGAAAGACCTGTTGACCCAGGCAGACGCTAGCCCTGGCTCGGACGCTCCAGAGGAAGCCAAGCAGTTACGGAAGGAGAAAAGCAGGCTATTCCTCTACGAAGGTAAGCTGTGCAGAAGGCTTGTCAACCCCCGGACGCACGAGCTGACCTGGCAGGTAGTGGTCCCGAGACGAGATGCAGCAATGGTCCTGGAGGCCTACCATGACAGAGCGGGACACTCCGGGTGGAATAAACTGGAGTTCCTACTGAGAGAGCGGTTCTACTGGGTCGGAATGAGAGGGGCCATAGAGAAGTGGTGCAGGGACTGCGGCCCATGTAACCTCAGAAGGAAGGACGGTACCAGCCAGAAGACGCCCTTGATGCCCATCGTCACCAGGCAGCCTCTTGGGCTGGTAGCTCTGGACCATGTGAAACTGGCTCCAAGCCGGTCGGGCTACGTCTATGCCCTGACAATAGTGGACCACTATTCCCGGTTCCTGGTGCTGGTTCCTGTTAAAGACTTGATAGCCCAAACAGCGGCCAGAGCCTTCCAACAACACTTCTGCCATCCACACGGGTATCCGCAACAGGTCTTGACAGATCATGGTCCTGCGTTTGAGGCTGAAATCTTCCAGGAGTTCTGCAACCTCTACGGCTGTAAGAAGATTCGGACAACGTCTTACCACCCACAAACCAATGGGCTATGTGAGAAAATGAATAATATCGTCATTGATCTCCTCAAAACGTTGCCCCTGGAAGAACGCAGCCTGTGGCCGGAGAAGCTGCCAGACCTGATAGACTTATACAACCATATCCCGGTGAATGCTACAAATTGCACCCCGGCTTACCTGATGAGGGCAAGACCAGGTAAGCTGCCGATAGACCTGGAGATGAGAGTCCTCCCCACCTCCCCAGATGCGGACTGGGATACGGAACGGCGGCTACAGTACAAGAAGGTACAGGAGAGTGTGGAGAGGAGTCTGGCTCAAGCGAGAGAAAAGCAAGAGAGGCTCTTCAACCAACACGCCCCTGCTGGTCCCCTGGAATCTGGTGAGCAGGTCCTGAAGCGGAAGAGAAGGCTTCACAAGCTAGATGACCAGTGGGAGAGCGACCCATACACAGTACTGCAGTCCAACCACAACAACCCGAAGTTATGTGTAATTACCAAGGATGGAGGAGAAACCACTAGCACCGTCTCCAGAGACCACCTAAAAAGGTGCCCAAAGCAACTACAGAGTGCAGGAGAAGATCAAGATGACCTTGAACCCGCAGAAGACAAGAAAGAAATGATCAGCACAGTTCTTGGAGAGTTCCCCCGATCCTGGACTCGGATAAATGATGCAATAGTGGTACCCGTCCTACACTTCCTTCAACCAACCCAGCAGGAACCTACAGGAGAGCAGGAGGAATCAGAAGACCAAGCAGCCCTAGAGGCAGAAGAACCCATGCCAGCAACCCAGGAGAGTCAACCCTTTGCTGACAGTGAGCCTGCCATACCTGCGGTAAGCCAAAGGACCCGCAGATAGCTGCCTGCACTGCCTGTAAACCCAGCTAGTAGCTGTACCCTGAATGCTAGTGGGGAAAGTCAGGTTAGACCACCACCAGACAGTGGGTTACGCAGGTCAACCCGGAGCACTAGGGGGCAAATACCAGCTCGCTGGAAGATCTAAATGCTGTATATTGTAAATGTTTTATGTTTGTTGCCTGGTTGCTAATTATGTTTTTCCAGTCTTTCTAGTTCATGGACTAACAGGTTATGGACGCTGAATAACCAGAACTGTCTTGTAGATAGTTGCACTTGGTGCCCTCTTTCGAAGATGGCCACGGAAGAAAAATCTGTCCGGTGTGGCCTCCTTGTGGCCCAAAGTAGAGAGCTCAGCCTTGTCGCCACGCCCAAGGCGAGGAACTTGGGGTTTATGGAAACAGGTCCCCACACCGTGGAAAACTTCACACCTTGTTGGGTGACATGGACACCCGGTCACGGAAGCGCCATGACCTCAAGGACAAAATATACTTGTATATATGTTATGTTGTCATTTATACCCTGTATTTGTGTTTCCTGTTTAGTCCGGAGTCCTAAATTTTACTAGGGGAGAATGTGTCACCCCAGGCCTGGATGCCACAAACAATAATCTGTGTCTGAGAGCAGGAGGGAGGTCCCCTGGTTAGGGACAATTAGCATACAGCACCTCCTGTCCCAGGCCAGCAGGGGGAGCTGGCAGCCCCTATAAAAGCTGGAACTGGGGGCAGGGTTAGAGAGAACTGGAAGACCTAGCTCAGGAGTGAGACTAGTCCCAGAGAAGGAGGGACAGTTCAGCTGTAGCTGAGGAGTCCGTGAGGCAGAGGAGAAACTGCAAGCCAGGGACAGAGGTGACGAGAGCCGGTCCTGGAAGAGAACCAATCTACCGGGCATTGGGGTCCGGGGCTGTCAGGGTTACAAGCCCAGCAGCAGAGAACCAACCTGTGAGGGATTTCAGGTCCCTTGGCCTAAGAAGCCTGGATGCTCCGCCACACAGAGGGACCAGTACAGCGAGGAGCAAGCAACAGGTACCCAAGGCCCTAGTCGCATGCCATACAGGCGAGAAGTACACGGCCAGCTCAGGGACGTGGGCTATTACACCACGAAAAGGGGGATAGTCAGAAAGAGCATAGAGAGAACGGTAGGCCTACACACTCACCCTGACCAGTGGGGCTCGCCCGAATGCACTCAGACACCCAGGCCCATTCCTAACCGGTACTGTTGGGTCATTAATAATATCTACAATAAAGACCCTGAACTGTTTGAAGCGGACTCTGAACTCTTACTATTGCGGCCTGCACTATCACCCCCAACATCCACCTACACTGCCCTGAGGCTACACTCTTCCCGTGGGGAGTTATCCTACACCTGTGCTGCACACCAGCCTCAGCAGTCTGCCTCGCAGCGGCGGTTATCCCTGACCGCAATCCACGGGTGGCGTAGTCGGACATTCAAAACACTGATAAATAGACTGCCACCATTTGGTCTGACCACCCTGAGCCACGGAATCGGGTTGCCACTACTACCCCCATCAGCACCGTACACTAGAAGGCCCTGTTCCGTGTACCCCACGGCCCAGGGGGCGAGTCATGTGCATCAAATTATACATACACATATGGAGCAGTGGGGCTTCATACTATATACAGGTGCTTCTCACAAAATTAGAATATCATCAAAAGTTAGTTTATTTCAGTTCTTCAATGCAAAAAGTGAAACTCCTATATTATATAGAGTCATTACACACAGAGGGATCTATTATATAGAGTCATTACACAGAGGGATCTATTATATAGAGTCATTACACACAGAGGGATCTATTATATAGAGTCATTACACACAGAGGGATCTATTATATAGAGTCATTACACATAGAGGGATCTATTATATAGAGTCATTACACACAGAGGGATCTATTATATAGAGTCATTTCACACAGAGGGATCTATTATATAGAGTCATTACACACAGAGGGATCTATTTTAAGTGTTTATTTCTGTTAATGTTGATGATTATGGCTTACAGCCAATGAAAACACAAACGTCATTATCTCAGTAAATTAGAATACTTCATAACAACAGCTTGAAAAATGTTTTTAAAATCCGAAAAGTTGGCCTACTGAAATGTATGTTTAGTAAATGCCCTCAATACTTGGTCGGGCTCCTTGTGCATCAATTACTGCATCAATGCGGCAATGTGGCATGGAGGGATCAGCCTGTGGCACTGCTGAGGTGTTATGGAAGCCCAGGTGGCTTTGATAGCAGCCTTCAGCTCATCTGTATTGTGGGGTCTGGGGTCTCATCTTCCTCTTGACAATACCCCATAGATTCTCTATAATAGATTCTCTATGGGGTTAAGGTCAGGCGAGTTTGCTGCCAATCAAGCACAGTGATACTGTTGTGTGTAAACCAGGTATTGGTACTTTTGGCAGTGTGGACAGGGGCCAAGTCCTGCTGGAGAATGACATTTCCATCTCCATAAAGCTTGTGGGCAGAGTGAAGCATGAAGTGCTGTAAAATGTCCTGGTAGACAGCTGCGCTGACTTTGGTCTTGATAAAACACAGTGGACCTACACCAGCAGATGACATGGCCCCCCAAACCATCACTGATTGTGGAGACTTCACACTAGACCTCCAGCAGCTTGGATTGTGGCCTCTCCACTCTTCCTCCAGACTCTGGGACCTTGATTTCCAAATGAAATGCAAAATTTACTTTTCATCTGAAAACAACACCTTGGTCCACTGAGCATCAGTCCGGGTCTTTTTCTCTTTGGCCCAGGTAAGACGCTTCTGGCATTGTCTATTGGTCATGAGGGGCTTGACACAAGCAATGCGACACTTGTAGCCCATGTCCTGGATACGTCTGTGTGTGGTGGCTCTTGAAGCAATGACTCCAGCAGCAGTCCACTCCTTGTGAATCTCCCCCAAATTTTTGAATGGCCTTTTCTTAGCAATCCTTTCAAGGCTGCGGTTATCCCAGTTGCTTGTGCACCTTTTTCTACCACACTTTTTCCTTCCACGTCCATTAATATGCTCGGATACAGCACTCTGTGAACAGCTGCTTCTTTAGCAATGACCTTTTGTGGCTTACCCTCCTTGAGGAGTGTGTCAATGACTGCCTTCTGGACATCTGTCAAGTCAGCAGTCTTGCCCATGATTGTGGAGCCTACTGAAACTGACTAAGGGACCTTTTTAAAAGCTTAGGAAGCCTTTGCATGTGTTTCTTGTTAATTCTAATTTACTGAGATAGTGACTTTTGTGTTTTCATTGGCTGTAAGCCATAATCATCAACATTAGCAGAAATAAACACTTAAAACAGATCACTCTGTTTGTAATGACTCTGTATAATATATGAGTTTCACTTTTTGGATTGAAGAACTGAAATAAATTCACTTTTTGATGATATTCTAATTTTCTAAGAAGCACCTGTATGTAGTAGTGTGGCAATTATACTATATACAGTCAGGAGTATAAGTACTTGATACACTGACAATTTCGAAAGTTTTTCCACCTACAAAGAATGAAGAGGTCTGTTTTGTTCTACTTAACTGCTGCAACTTGGACCTTTAACAGGATTTATATTTCACCTATGAGAAAGCATACTATGTGTATTTGGCAGATTAACTCAGGCATGTTTATGATAAACTGAATACCTGGATTGGAGTCCTATTTGTATACAGAATATTGACTATTAATGCTGGCAGAGTAAGTCTTAGGCTATATTCACACTAGGTGTTTTTTTCTGCAGCAAAACATAATCTGTTGGCAGGAAAGAAGTAGCGTCAAAAACGCAGGTTTTGGTGTGTTTTTTGCAGTGGTTCTTGGTGCATTTTTGGTGCGTTTTTCAGGATCCCAAAGTTCAGCTTTGCTTCCACCATAGACACATGAAAACAGGTCACCATTGCAAGACATATGTTCATGAAAAAGTACACATTACAAATGTAACGGGGGGGGGTGGGGGGTGAATTGGTCTGGAATGGTTTATCTAAGACCCTGGCAGTGCATTGAATTTGTAGGACACTATTTACTTTCACATTATGGTTTGCCATTGAGTTGCTCAGGCATTGTTCATTTTCACACCTCCCTGGGCCACACGTGTTGTTCAATCTCACACCTAGCTCAACCAATGTTTACTTTGTAGGCATCACTAATTTAATTAAACTGTAATAATCCAAGCTGCTATCTCATGTGACCAAGACAAGATGGTTTAAACTTGGGAAAATCACAAGAATAAATGTGTGTCACATACTTGCTTTTTTCACTAAAAACGCAGCAAAATGTTCACACTAGGCTTTTTTTCAGCATTTTTTTCCACCACCCTTTTTTTTAAACAAGTGACATACTCTATTGCAAAAAGCCATGGAAAGCACAAAATACTGAGGACAAATAAGCAAGCTTTGTGCATGAGATTTTGGAAATCTCATAGACTTTGTTGGTACTGTAAAACGCAGCTGAAAATTTGCATAAAAAAGCCCGCTAAAAAAACGTCTAGTGTGAATATAGCCTTGTATAACAGTTCGCCAATGAGTTAGGATATATGACCACGATGCAGAAATGCTGCGGATTTTTCCTAAGCGTTTCTGCATCTCCCTGGGTTGTCAAGCGCTTTGCCAAGTGATTTTAGCATCACTTGGAAAAGTGCTTGACAACTTGGTCACACTATATAATTCCATGCAACCGGCATGGATTTATATAGTGTGACCAAGTTACAATGCTGCAAATGCAGCATCAATAATAAAAAAAAAGAATAATAATGGTGAAAAATAAAAAAAAAACATTATACTCATCTTCCGATGGTCCTCGATCTCCTTCTCCGGTGCGTCCGGTGTCTTCGGCGGATCACGGTGCTGTAAAAGGACCTTCCATGACGTCATTTAGTCATGTGACAGGTCACGCGACCGCCGATGTCGCGTGACCTGTCACATGACTAAATGGCGTCATGGAAGGTCCTTTTACCACCGCGAGCAGCCGAAGAGCCAGTAGCACCGCCGGGAGCAGACAGGGGCCATCAGAAGGTAAGTATATGTTTATTTTTTATTTTAATTCTATTTTAACTACAGGTACTATGGTACCCGGGTCTGGAGGAGAGTCTCTTCATCTCCAGACCCGGGTACCATCCACGCATTGAGTCGCATAATATCCACATGTGTATTTGTAGTCATGCGGATGTTATGCGTTCCAATGCAAGTCAATGGCGGCTAAATCGCAGCGACTCTGCAAAATTAAAGGACGTGCTGCGGATTTTTCCGCAATGATAATCCGCAGCGGAAATCTCTGCAGCATGTGCACAGCACATGCAGATTATCATTGGGGACCATTGCAGACCTATCACCAAGCGTTTTTTAAGTGTTTCCGTGGCTGAAGTTACGCTGCAGAAACGCCTAAAAAACACATAGTGGGCACACAGCCTTAAAAGTTCTATGGTGAAGAAAAACACGTGAGATAATAAATGCGAAATATACAATATTTCCCATAATATGACTGAGGATATCTTTATGGTGTATTCACTGTTTTTTCTTCTGCAGCAAAAATGCTGTGTTTTACAGTACCATCTTAGTGAATGACATTTCTGAAATCTCATTCACATGCTGTTTTTTTGCATTTTTTTTAAATCTGCAGCTTGTCAAGTCTTTCAGAGGTTTTGCAGCATTTTTCACCCATTCAAATGAATGGAAAAAAAAACACAAGTAAAAACACCTGAATTTTAAGCAGCGTTTTTCCTGCTTCCTTTGATTTTTGAGGTAGAAAAAAAATGCTGCCAAAATCCAACTTGTGAACACACCTTTATCCTGGTTGTGTTCTAATTGGATATAAAATAGAACGGTCATGATAACATGGGTAGTTAATTGTATGGTGTTTTCACTTTATATATTACCAGGCCGCATTCTATTTGCGCAGAGCTGCTCCGTGAAGATTCTATCACAAGATTCCGTGATGATATCACAGGTGATGGTGACATCACTGCTCACGGTCGCTATATATACAATGCACATAGGCTCACCCGTGCCTTTCTTGGCTCTATAGTGACTGATAGCACTTGCAGTTTTTCACTATGGCTGGAATTGTTTTGGACATTCCTCAGGTAAAAGCACTATTGTTGATCCTTATGATCAATCGTCCGAACAGTGTGCTTCTAACACCCGATGGCGTCCTCAGCTTCACTCACCGGCTGGTGATGGAGCTAGTAAAGGATTGCCTGACCAAACACCGACAACGTCGTCTAACGTCAGACTATCTGACGGATTTACTTCAGAACATCAGGACATTACTACACCAGGTAAGTGGCGGACACTCTGCACAGAACATCTCAATATTAATAGATAATAATGGAGGGATAGAAGCTTTTTGTTCTAATATATCGTATTTTGCAGACCATAAGACGCACCAAAAATTTTTGGGAGGTAAATAGGAAAAACATTTATTATAATAAAATGGGGGTCTGTCTTATAGTCCGAATTTTCGGTTGCTTACTGAGGGGGGTGGTGGCAATGGAGCGAGGTCACAGGAGGCAGAGTCGCTGCTGCAGGAAGTCAGCAGTAGGAGTGGGGCGCTGCTGCGGGCCCCAAGCTGGGAGGAGCGGGGTGTCCAGAAGGTGCGAGGCTGCTTGCCCTGGGCTTCAAGGAAATGTTAGCGGTAATTCAGGAGGGGAGGCCCTGCTCTGCTTTTTGATTTCTCTGCAGTGGGCTTCAAGAAGTAGGCTGCTGGAGATGGCCAATACGCAGATTGAGATCTCAGCTCGTCATTGAGCCGAGATCTAAATCTGCACATGCACTGCCTCCAGCGGCCATTTGCATGAAGCCCACCGCCAGAAAATCAATGGGCAGAGCGGGGACTCCCCTCCTAAATCACCGCTAACATTTCCTTGAAGCCCAGGGCCCGCAGCCTCGCACCTCCTGGATACCCCACTCCTCCCAGCTCGGGGCCCGCAGCAGCGCCCCACTTCTACTGCCGGCTTCCTACAGCAGTGACCCTACCTCCTGTGACCTCACTCCACCACAGCCACCCCCCTGGTAAGCTACATTCAGACAATTATTTTTATTAATAATCTGTCTGATATGCTGGGGTGGAGAGTTCCAGAGTAGGGGGGATGCACGGGAGAAATCTTGTATGCGATTGTGGGAAGAGGAGATAAGAGGGGAGTAGAGAAGAAGATCTTGTGAGGATCGGAGGTTGCGTGCAGGTAAGTACCGGGAGACTAGGTCACAGATATATGGAGGAGACAGGTTGTGGGTGGCTTTGCATGCCAAGGTTAGGGTCTTGAACTGGAGTCTCTGGGTAATGTGGAGCCAGTGAAGGGATTGGCGGAGCGAGGGGAGAAGCCAGGGAATAGCGGGGGGACAGGTGGATTAGTCAGACAGCAGAGTTTAGGATAGATTGGAGGGGTGCGAGAGTGTTAGAAGGGAGGTCAAAAATTTTGGAAAAAAAGGCATCTTATAGTCCAAAAAATACGGTAAAACACAACGAGTCCCCAAATACAGTATGTAGTCATTGTATCTGCAGACAGAGAACCGATGTCACATACAATTTCCGCCTCCATTCTGACCGCTCTCATCTCAAAATTCTCCTTTCCATTTTTCCTTCTTTATAGGCTGAAGAAAGATCTCAGACTGAAGATTTGGCTGTCTTTAAAGAACTGGCCGAAAAAGTCCTGTCTATACTAGAACGCTCATTGGAACGCCCGGTAAGGATCAATATTAATAGACGTATCTTAATCCACCGTATCTGAGGAGACTTTCTGAGAAAAGGTCTGAAGATGGTGCGGGATTTGTATCGTTACAATTGGTGCATCTGTAAATGTTGGTTTAGTCCTTCATGATTTATGTATTTGGTGATTTAGTGAAATCTTCCACATATTAATTATGTATATTATATCTATCAGGAAACAACAGGAGGCGACGCCAAATATGGGCAAAATGTGACCCCGAAAATCCCTGACCCTAATAGGAGTCAGCCGGAGCTGAACAGCGATCTGATTACAGGTGAGCGATCACCCGACCTTCTACAAGGAATGTCCAGATATTACAGAGGACGGAGGATAATGTTAGATTTACTCTCTACTTTGTCTAATGGGAACCTGGCAGCACATTGTTACATATAGAAGTAGTGGTGTGACGGTATAGGCCATTGTCCCCTAATAATAATTGTTTGTAGAAATCCAATGTGCCAGTCAGGAGAAATGTAAAGTAGACACCATATACAAATCAGAATGGAAGTGCGCTGGGGGCGGGAAAGAAGAAATCCAAGTGCAGTGACACGCCCCCAGTGCACTTCCAGGCTAATTTGCAAATCTCTCCTATGTTTCAGCTCTCTTACCATCACTCGTATGTGCAGCGTGGGTGGGGGGTTCCTCATTCATGTGATGGAGGGTCCATTCTGCAGTACTATAGCAAGTAACATGAAATAAATTTAAATTGCATTACTGCTCTAGAAAATGGGAAAAAAATAAGATACTGAGCACATAATTTGGCCAATTCATGAATGCCCAGCAGTCAATGACAAGGCGATCTTTTTGTTGGAATCCTCTCCTAATGTGAATCCTCTCCTAGGCTGAAGCCTACATTTATATGGGTAGGTAGGATCCTGTTGTAATTAAAACCACCCCGGGCTGATGGGTGGAGATAGGTTCCCAGCAAAAAAGATCGCCTTGCCGTGACTGCTGGGCATGCACAGAGCAAAAGAAGGTCGCCTTGCTGTGGCTGCTAGGCATGCACCCAGAAAAAGAAGGTCGCCTTGTCGTGACTGCTGGGCATGCACCCAGCAAAAGAAGGTCGTCTTGCCGTGACTGCAGGGCATGCACCCAGCAAAAGAAGGTCGTCTTGCCGTGACTGCTGGGCATGCACCCAGCAAAAAAAAAGGTCACCTTGCTGTGGCTACTTGGCATGCACCCAGAAAAAGAAGGTCGCCTTGCCGTGGCTGCTGGCCATGCATGAATTGGCCAAATTATGCGCTAAGTATCTTCCTTTTATCCTATTTTCTACAGCAGTAATGCAATTCAAATTTCATTTATTTCATGTTTACATGCTATAGTGTTACAGAGTGCAACTTTGTTAGTTATGTATTTGGATGGCTACTCTTAGTATGCACCTGTTCACACCCATTTTCTTTTCGGAAGTGATGGTCAGTCTTTTGTTATTTATGAAGGGGTTCCTCCATCATTTACATTACATTTATCTATGGATTCCCCGTATATTCTCATATTTAGAATCCCCATATAACGAGTATTAATCCCATTTACAGACATCTTGTCATTTCTCCGTTATATTGCTGTATTATCTATGTAGGAATAATATCCTCTAATACATTTCATTTCTTCATCATTATTTTAGAAACAACTGAGCTGTCGAATCCTAACAATGGAATTAGTGAGATCCCGGAGATCCAAGAATCCGTAAGTATCATAGAGGGGGATGCGTGTGTGTCATCAGATCATGGGGTGTGAATGACTCGTCCAGTATTATCCCCCATACAACCATGGGACGTCTCTATTCTAAGTGTAGATGACCCTATGGTGTTAATTACATGTGAATTACAGGGAATCTGTCACCAGGTTTATGCTATTTGGTCTGAGAGAAGCATGATGCAGGGACAGAGACCCTGATTCCATGTGTTGATTACTTTACTCGGTGGAGCAGTTGTGATAAAATCACTATTTTTTTCTGCTGCAGAGCTCTGAATGCTGAGTCTTGTATAACCCCGCCCACACCATTGATTGGCAGCTTTCTGTGTACACTGTGCATAGGCAAAAAGCTGCTAATCAGTGGTGGAGGCAGGGGTACAGAGCAATAGGACTACCTGGCTAGACAGATAGTCTTCTAGTGATAATCTACTGATTTTATTGAAACAGCCACACACAGCCTAGTAAGTAACATATCACTGGAATCAGGGTCTCTGCCCCTACATCATGGTGCTTTCAGAATACATAGCAAACACCTGGTGACAGATTACCTGTAAGTCCTCCTCTGTGTGATCTCCCACATTATCCAGAATGTTATAGTAATGTATGATGACCGTTGCAGGGCGGCTCCAGGATTTCGTGGGCCCTGGGCGAAAGAGTCTCAGTGGCCCCTTTAACACATACCACGATTCATGATGCACAGATACCGCAGATAAATATATATATATATATATATATATGTATATATATATATATAGTACAAGCCCGAAGATTTCACTTCTTACATTACATGAGCGATATCTATTGTAAATTCCACAATAACTCAGAAAGCGGCGAATCCTCACAGCTCACAGTGCAGACCGGACAGTAATGTCCTCCACACAGTATAATGGCACCACATAGTCCTCTATACCGTATTATGAGCTCCATATATTGCTCCATATAGAATAATGGACCCCATAAAATGCTCCACGCAGGCTGTGCCCCCATATAATGCCCCATGCAGGCTGTTACCCCACACATAATGCCCCATGCAGGCTGTGCCCCCCACATAATGCTCCATGCAGGCTATGACCCCCACATAATGCCCCATGCAGGCTTTGACCCCCCACATAATGCCCCATGCAGGCTGTGCCCCCCCCACATAATGCCCCATGCAGGATGTCCCCCTCCCACATAATGGCCCATGCAGGATGTCACCCCCCATATAATTCCCCATGCAGAATGTCCCTCCCACATAATGCCCCATGCAGGCTGTGCCCCCCACATAATGCCCCATGCAGGCTGTGCCCCCCCACATAATGGCCCATGCAGGATGTCACCCCCCATATAATTCCCCATGCAGGATGTTCCCTCCACATAATGCCCCATGCAGGATGTCCCAGCCCACATAATGCCCCATGCAGGATGTCCCCCACACATAATGCCCCATGCAGGATACCCCCCCCACATAATGCCCCATGCAGGATGCCACCCCCCATATAATTCCCCATGCAGGATGTCCCCCCCACATAATGCTCCATGCAGGATGTCCCACCCCACATAATGGCCCATACAGGATGTCACCCCCCATATAATGCCCCATGCAGGATGTCACCCCCCCATATAATGCCCCATGCAGGATGTCCCCCCAACACATACTGCTCCATGTAGGATGTCACCTCTCACCCCATATATTGCCCCATGCAGGATGTCACCTCTCACCCCATATAATGCCCCATGCAGGATGTCACTTCTCCCCCCATATAATACCCCATGCAGGATGTCACTCCCCCCATATAATGCCCCATGCAGGATGTCACCCCCCATATAATGCCCCATGCAGAATGTCACCTCTCACCCCATATAAAGCCCTATGCTGGATGTCACTTCCCCCCCCATATAGTGACCCATGCAGGATGTCACTTCTCCCCCTCATATAATACCCCATGCAGGATGTCACCCCCCTATATAATGCCCCATGCAGGATGTCCCCCCCCATATAATGCCTCATGTAGGATGTCACCTCTCACCCCATATAATGCCCCATGCAGGATGTCACTCCCCCCCATATAATGCCCCATGCAGGATGTCACTTCCCCCCCCCATATAATACCCCACGCAGGATGTCCCTACCTCCCCCCGATATAATGCCCCATGCAGGATGTCACTTCTCCCCCCATATAATGCCCCATACCTCCATACATAAAAAAAAAAAATCAAATGCTCACCTCACTGCTCACCAGCTGTGGAGAGGTAAGTATTGTGCCGGCCGTGGTCCTGGGCAAGCATTGGGGGGGGGGGTAGCAAGGCCCACTAGCTGGCGCTGGCACCACTCTCCTCTGCTCACCGGTCCCATAGCGCGCCAGGGTGCCCGACAGCAAGTGGGCCCCTCGCCTACTCAGGGCCCCGGCACTTGCCTGGGTGTGCAGGGTGCTAGCGCCAGGTCTGCCCAGCGTCCAGTTTGTATCCTCCCAACATCATATCAGTGTAAATCATCTGGGACATAATATGGGGGGAAAAGTTTTTGCATCTGTAACTTTTTTCCTGCATCTTCAATAAATCAGTATTATTTCTTATTCTTTTATAGAGCGTGATCGATTCATTGGTTCCGGCGAGAAAACCGCACATGAGCGACTATGAAACTTCCAAACTCATCAGCAGTGGAAATTTTGGGTGAGATTTCTGTTGCCATAATCCACATTTCTCAGGGTTCCCTATGACAATGCTACTGCCCCTGCACTCTGCCATTCAGTGTTATCATAGGGAAATTATATGATCTGTAGCAAATCAAACTGTAAGGAAAGCGATTTAAATAATATAATTACATATAATATAATATATAATAATATAATATTATTACATTCGCCTGTGCTAGACTCTCATCTGTTCTTATGCTGCCTCCTCCACCTGAGCTTTTCTGCTCTCCACTCTGATCTTTGTTTTGATGGGGGGGGGCTCCATTATGAAGCTGATCAGAGAAGTTGGCTACACATGGTCACATGAAGGGTGACACCATATTGAAGTCAATGACATCTACACCCTCCACCATGACCATGTGGGCCCAATCACTGGCCTCAGCAGCAGAAGAGAGCCCTGGAGCACATTCATTTTGGACCAATTTTATTTGCACTAAATTGTATTTGGTCAGTTATAGCGAATCTGCCCAAAGAGAATTTCGATAGATTCTCGTATCTATAATGTGACCTGGGTGATGGCTCCGGCAGAAGTGGCATTGTGGAGACCTCCCATAGGTGATCTATGTAGTGCTATTTTATGTATTTCTAGATGTGGATTTATAGTGGCGGCCAGACTTCTAGTATTAAACATATGCAAATTATCTCTTCAGAGAGGAAGCAAACTAGAACTCCACCTATAGGAAGTAGCAATCCTAAAAGTCAATATCGACCCTTTAACAAGCCTTGTCACATGACTTAGGATAATAGCCAAAACCAAAATCTCAATTTGCAGGAACTGTGTTCTGGGGTACTGCCCCTCTTCAGTGCAAAGTGTGAGATATGGTTTGACTGGGTGAGAGTATTAAAACATATAATGATTTCTATAGATGGATTATTAATAAGGATTTATTATAACCGATGGATTCTCCTTCTCTCCAGGGCCGTCTACTTAGTGCATCATAAAGACTCACACCAGACCTTTGCTATGAAGAAAATGGCTAAGCGGAACCTAAATACTGCACAGAGATTGGAATGAGCCTTTCTGGAGAGGGACATCTTAACATTTGCTGATTGTCCCTTTGTGGTCTCCATGCTCTGCTCCTTTCCAACTAGATCTCACCTGTGTATGGTCATGGAGTATGTAGGAGGTAAGACACATCTATTGTATTATATTCAGCCCATGTCTGCTTTCATCTTATCACTGCTCATATCATTAGGACATTGTTGGTTACATCCCCACAGAGCATTTACTATAGGTTATCTATTACCAAGATGCTCGTAAATTCATTGATCTTGGTGCAGGGGCGCTATGGGGCTCATCAGTGGGAGGGGGTCTGTCGACGCTCGGCAGTGGGCAGCATCCCTCCACCTGTCATCACAATTTCAGCGGTATTTGCTTCTTCAAGGAGGTGGGGCTGGTGGGGGCAAAAATACTGAGTAGGTGGCTAGTAGGGGCCAAAATACTGAAATTGGGCCGTATGACTAGATATGGGGGGACTGTGAATGCTGAGTGGAGGTCATCATATTAAGTGGGGTGCTGTGGGGGTCCTCACTCTATATGGAGGCCCCCATTCTGTGTGGGGACATCATACTAAGTGGGGAGTTATGCGGACCATTATATTGTGTGAGGGACTGTGGGAACCACTATCCTGAGTGGGAGGGTTGCTGTGGGTGCCATCGCACCGAGTAGGGGGTTGTGGCTGGCCTCCTTCTAAGTGGTGGCCTCCTTAGGAGGATTCACTGTGGGGATACCATACTCATTGAGTGTGGGTGTGGGCATTTTTGGGAGCATCATACTCTAAAATGGCCATAAAAGTTGTATTGCTGGTGAGAACACCAAGCTGCTTCAACAGGGATATAAATATATTTCTTTTTTATTTTTTAGGGTGGGGGGCAATTACAACTTTTGATATGGGGTCTTGTGATTTCTATGTACGCCACTATCTGTGTGATCTCCCCAGGATGTTTCCGCTCACTGCTCATTATACATCATGGTTATCTGCTCGTGGTATATCATGGTTATCTTCTGTATAAACCCCTCACCGGTCATATTTCCTTTCTTCTATAGGTGGAGATTGTGGGACCCTTCTAAGCACCAGGGGTCCTTTCTCTGTCCCCATGGCCCGCTTGTACTTTGCAGAGGCGGTACTTGCCGTGGAATACCTGCATAGTTATGGTGTGGTGCACAGAGACCTGAAGCCGGAAAAGTAAGTGCCCCCGTAGTATAATAAAGTGGGGAAAGTTGTCATTTATTATCATTCAGTCTGTGAGGCTAAAACCATCTTCTCTTTTGCAGCCTCCTGATTACATCTACTGGACATATTAAAGTTACCGATTTTGGGATTTCAAAACTTGGTCTAATGATACCGAAAACCAACACCTACAAGGAATTAGCAGTGGACATCTCCAGAGAGTTCCAGGACCGTGAGGTTAGCATCACCTACAAGAACTTAGCTTGTTATTTGCAAATCTCATCACACTATTGTCTCTTCTCTACGTTCTTCCTTTCTAGAGAACTTTTCCACTAATATTTTATCTTCTGCATTGTGTTTTAACGATGATATCTTGTCATAATAATTGTTTCATCGATTCTCATCTCTATGTTCTGTTGGTTTCCAGTTCTGTGGCACCCCATGTTACATAGCCCCAGAGATCATCCTGAAAGAAGGCTATGGAAGACCTGTTGACTGGTGGTCATTGGGGATCATACTGTATAAATTCCTGCTGGGATGTGTACCATTTGATGCTGATTCCCTCACTGAGCTTTATAAAAGGGTTGTCATTGGTGAGTAGAATAATCCGATCATTGCGTTGATTGGTTACATTTGTTTAGTTATTTCCTTTGCTTTATGTTACAGTCCAGTAAAGAGGTTTTATTTTCTGTAATTTTCTATGTAACAGGAGAACTAATTTGGAATTGTGATCACGCTCCACCCCTGGATGCTCAGAATCTCATCACTGAGCTGCTCAGAAGAAATCCTGTGCGTAGACTTGGGACAGGTAACAGATATACTAGTATTAATATTCCCTTATTAGACCAAGGACATATCGCTCATGTCCATGAAGATCAGCATTTCTCTATCAGCTCATCTACTGTATTTCTAATTCTCCACACTAAGACTTTCAGTTTATTTCCTTCATGTCGGCTCAGTTTTGTCATTAGTTCAGATTACGATAAACTGTTCAGATATGGAGCCATCCCTGACTATGTCCGCATCACTTTTGTTTTTCTTTTTCTAGGAGGAGCATTTGAGATCAAGGTTCATCCATTCCTGAGTGACTTGGACTTTGACAACATTCTGAGCCAGGAGCTGGAGTATGTTCCTCAGCTTGTTTCAGACGCAGACACCAGCTTATTTATCAGTAAGTAGAAGGAGACGTCATCTAGACTAAGCGACTGTTTGTCTCATCTTCCCTAATATGTGATCATCTGTTCCCATTAATATTAGTGATAAATAGTGACTGTGTTATACTGACAACCTCTAATAATACTTCATTACCTATTTCTTGTAGATCATTCTGATATAAACAAACATCTGGTCTCAAAGGATGAGGAAGGCACAAGTGAGAACAATGAGAGCCTTGACTTCCAAAATTTTACGTCATCTTCTGAAAAGCTTTGTAAAGTAAGTATGTGATTAATAAATCCAAAATATGTAAAAAAAAATAAAAAAAACTCTAAAAGTACATAAAAAAAATATTTTATATCTTATTTTTATCCGTATTTAGCTCTGTACCATCGCTACCAGGATGGTGAACAATGAGGATCCCAATGCCCCTCCAGAGTATACACAAGAAACCAACACAAACATCTCAGAAATGTGAGTAGATTAGAAAGGGTCATTACTGGGAGTTCCAGGCTGATCTATGTACACAACACCAAATATAGGACATAAATATCAGAATATCAAATGCAGCATTCACCGCTTCATGGTTAACGGTCATTGTACTTTTGGCTTCAGAAAATGCAGAAGATAACAGCCCATAATTGTGGCAGGTCATGCATTTTTAGCACTGCCTACGCTGTAGGAGAGCTGTAGTATTACTTGCCAGCCATTCTTGGTAGTTGTGTTCTGATCCATGGAAGGTAGTTTTGAGCAGAAAACCTTCCCCACTATCACAGTCATATGTCCTATTAGGCCTTATAGTCAGTGTTCTTATAGTGAGACAACCCATTTTATACTGTGTTTACTTACGATTTACATGTTTTTCTTCTTCAAACAGGCAGAAAGAATCTGTTCCTGTATGTAATACAGACTATGCTGTTACCATCTTGCCACCCTCGTCCCCATTGCCAGGTATGTATATGTCTACAGCACCAACAATGTGAATGTTGACTTCAAGGCTCAAATATTTCCACATGGTTTTTCTGGTCTACTATGTTATCCATGTTTCATGGATCTCAGCTATGTTGACCATGGGTTCGTACTGTATCCCTATTTCTCTAATTTTGTACAGGAGTTTTTTTTCATGTATTCTGTATATTACGTTGTATTATCTAGTAACCTAGTGAGATATAGCGACTGTGTTATACTGACACCCTCTAACAATCCTTCCTTACCTATGTCTTGTAGATCACTCTGATGAAAACAACCATCTGGTCTCAGAGGATAAGGAGGGCACAAGTGAGGACGATGAGAACTTTATCTTCCGAATATTTGCATCATCATCTTCTGAGAGGCTTTCTAAAGTAAGTATGTGATCAATAAATCCAAAATATGTACAAAAAAGGATCTATAAAATTAAAAAGTATGTATATTTAATAACTTATTGTTATCCACATTTAGCACTCTACCACCATTAACGGGATGGTGAACAACGAGGATCCCAAGGCCCCTCCAGAGTGTACACCAGAATCCAACACAAACATCTCAGAAATGTGAGTAGATTATGGGGTCATTACTGGGAGCTCCAGGCTGATATATGTGCACAACACCAAATATAGGACATAAATACCATAATATCAAATGCAGCATCCACCGCCCCATGGTTATGGGTCATTGTGCTTTCAGCTTTCGGAATTGTTGGAGATAACAGCCCATAATTGTGGCCGGTCATGCACTTTTAGTGCTGCCCTCACTGTAGGAGAGATGTAGTATGAAATGCCGGCCATTCTTGGTAGTTGTTTTCCTCTCAGCTCTCTATAAAAGGTAGTCTTGAGCAGAAGACCTTCCCCACTATGACAGTCATATGTCCTACTAGGCCTTATAGTCGGTGTTCTTCTAGTGAGACAACCCCTTTTATATGGAGTTTACTTGAGATTTACATGTTTTTCTTCTTCAAACAGGCAGAAAGTATCTGTTCCTGTATGTAATACAGACGATGCTGTTACCATCTTGCCACCGTCGTCCCCATTGCCAGGTATGTACATGTCTACAGCACCAGCAATGTGAATGTTGACTTCAAGGCTCAAATATTCCCACATGGTTTTATACAATACTATAGGTCTCTTATGTTATCCATATTATGACAAAGCAGATCCTATAAGAATATATTGTTACTGATTTTTTTTTTTAATTTTTCATCAGAATTTCCATCTCATGAAGAAAGAAAATCGGCAATAAATCTGAGTATGGAGCAACAAAACTCAGAAAATGGAAAAAATGGGAAAAAGAGACGAGGTAAGTGTGAGAATCAACTCCATGTTGTGTGATGTCAGTGAGAATAATTCATGTGGAGTAGATGTCATCTGTCAGTGATGGGATTGTCACATGTATGATTGCTGACAATGACCCCTGACCTCTGTATGATAATATTCCTCTGCCGTCCGGCCACAGTGACTGCACAGCATTATCATGTAATATGGAGTCCCATCACTTACATTATATTTATTTCTCTTCTCATAGGTTCCATCTTCCGCCGGATCTTATCATCCTGCCGGCGTGGATTATCCAGGGCTGCTCGCGCATTTGCATGCTGTCACTGTTGCCCTAAAACCATCTAAAAGACGGGACACCTAAGCATCTAGCGCCCTGAAGTCCAGCAGATCCACCATCACTGCTGGAGCTGTATAGAAGGACCTTCACCATCTACCTGTGGCCTTCTGACTGGTCAACCTGGACAAGTTTCAGTAACGCCTCTGTCATCGGGCTCCGCGGTATTCATACTGCTCGTCTGACTTGTCATTTACTGATCACCTGGTATCTGACCTCGGCTATCTTCCTGACTTTGATTTAGTCTATTGATAATGTTCACGATTTTATTCATCCCATTATTAATTAAAAAAAAGTAAAATCTGTTACTGTTGCTCTGATTCCTATTTGTCTTGAATTCACAAATACTTGTAACTCACTAATTGCTCTTCTTCTCACTAAATGTATTTCTCATTATCCTTAATGCAGCAGTCAGTCTCATATTTCTGTCCAGCAGTTACACTGGTGCCTCCACCCTGTACCAGTCATTACACTCATCCACAAAGCTCTCCACACTGCTGCACAGCCCTGCATCTCTACCATATCTACACTCCAATGAGCTAAGATTAACATCCTCCATAATCAGGACCTCCCACTCTCATGTCCAAGACATTTTCTCTGCTGCACCAGCTCTCAGGAGTGCACTACTGCAGGCAATCAGGTTCATTCCCACTATCAGAGATTTTAAGTGTGCATTAGTAACAGATTATTTGTGGCAGGACTATCAAATCACCTCACTATTCTAAGTTTTTCCTACAGCACTCAGTAGCACTTATTATTTGTACATATACAGATAATGGTTGGTGACTGGTTCATGCAGCCTTAATTCCACAAAGATAGAAATAAAAGGTCAACATGTTTCATACATCCAAACCATCCTTAATCATGGCAGAAAAACATCATTTTAAGTTCCCACTATGAATATTTGGTGAGATATCACAGCTGTGTATTTTCACAGCACAAAGAACGCATCTTACAGATCAGCAAATCACAGTGTGCTGACGCTTAGTGTTGTAGTTTTGAACAACACCATCCATTTTATCATATAATGTGTTGAAAAATGAGAAAAAATGCCAGGTTTGGGTTCCTTCATTTTACAGTGTGTATTGTGTTGTAAAAACAAACTGACAAAATGATTCAGAGTCAGTAGTACGATTACTGTGATACCAAACTTATAAGGTTTATATATATATATATGTATATATATATATATATATATATATATATATATATATATATACAGTGTTTAGCATAAATCAGTACACCCAAATAGATTTGTCAGCAAACCTGTAGTTTCCTTTCAGAATCATCATTTTATATGGGATACCATACTACAAAATACTCTCGCAAATTTGAGCCATTGAATGCAAACAAGATTTGGTATTTTGCAGACCCCAAAAAAGTAATTTTCTTAACAAACTCATTCAAGATCATGTTTCAAAAATGAGAACATCCCAGTAACAGTCTTAAGAGAAAAGCTAAGTTTAGACAACAAAATTCTAATTAACAAGAACTGAACCACAGGTAAGTGTAATTATTCATTAAACAGATGTCCAGCAGACAGGTGTCTGTAAAAGGAAGTTACTTCATAAAGAAAACTCCTTCCCATTTCATGCTATCAGCAATGGCACCACATAGAAGGGAAATGTCACAAAACCTGAGAAAGAAAATAATTTCTTTGCAATAAATGTGAAGTCTACAAGAAGATCAGCAAAACTTTACTTATCAGTCAGAATACTGTAGCAAAAGTGATGCAAAACTATAACAAAGATGGAACTGCAACCATCTTACAGAGACGTCCAGGCCGACTATGGAAGTTAACACCTAAACAAAAGCGTCCTCTGATGAGAAGGGTAAGTGGCACCACATAGAAGAGAAATGTCACAAGACATTTCTGAGAAAGAAAATAATTTCTTTACAAAAAATGTGAAGTCTACAAGAAGATCAGCAAAGCTTTTCTTATCAGTCAGATGGAAGTTAACATCTAAACAAAAGCATCTTCTGATGAGAAGAAAATCGACAGGCAAATTCATTGCTATTAGCTGAAGAAGTAGAAAGCCAAATCAGGGCGAGTGTTTTCCATGACACGACACGGTGTACACTGCAAATGAATGGCATTCATGAGTGTCCTCCACAAAGGAAGCCTCTCTCCCTTAAAGCCCATGAACAATAAAAGTCCGTCTACAATTTGCCAGGGTCCATGCTTAAAACTATGAGGACTACCGGGACTCTATACTGTGTATGTGCATCTTATGTGTATGTCCGTATTTTATGTTTGTGTGCACTATGTATATGCATACGTTAAAATGTGTATAGAGTATTAGCATGTGCAAATTTTATATGTGTGCCTAATATAAATATACATGGAAATGTATATGTAGGTGGTGCCTGATGGAGGGTGGGGGGCCCAGATCAGAAGTCCTGATTAAGGGCCCTTCACTGTCATTGTCTGCCCCTTATATAAACAGTAAAATCCTCTTTAATAACTGGACTTCCATTGGGGTGGACTTCTCATAGATGGCCAGTAGGCATACTATATTGTGAATCTGGGCATCTCTCACAGAAAATCTGATCTGGATATGAGGGTGGTCTTCTATAAGCGGTGATGTTTTGGAGAGATTTAGGGAAAAGTCCCAATGCTTATCCATCGATCTGGTAATTTGAGTAAAATATTTGTGTTGATAACTGATCACAAAGTCACAAAATATGTAAGATTTGGCATAACCTGGTTCATTTTTCAAAAAGTTATGCTCAATTTTTTTAGCACCAAGTTTTGTTGCTTTTTTGTAGACTTACACTAACTTAGTATATTGTGTGAGAATTAAATGAATTATGAATTAGTTGGCACATTTTACCACACTCTGGGGGTCCCTGACAGTCCTTCTTTATCTGCCCTGTAGTGATGCCAATGTAAACTTCCAAGTGACCGCGCAGTCAATCACTGTCACGAATGCAGGACAACCTATGATTAGCTAATTTTTGGGAAATCCTTATAACAAAAGGGGATTGAAAATATTTACAATTATTTTAAAAGCATTAAAAAAAAAACAGACCCAATACTTATAATTAGTTTGTTGAAAGTAGTCTAATTAAAGGGAGCTGAAAGGATTAGAGATTATGAACCCGATTCACCAGTGTTTTTGCCAGAAAACTGGCATAAAGCTCTTGAAAAGTTGCAAAGTTTTGTGACTTTTCCCATTTTCACATAATTTTAACTTCTTTAAAGCCCAAGACGTACTGATACGTATCTGCGCCCTGGGACTTAAGAGCCTGATACGTATTAGTACATCTTTGCGATCGCGCACACAGGCTGTGCGGGCGTGATCGCCGCCGGGTGTCAACTGATTGTCACAGCTGACACCCGATGCTATGTGCTGGGAGAGGTCCCGCACATTAACCCCCGCAATGCTGCGATCGAAGTCGTTCGCAGCATTGCGGGGGCAAGGGGAGGTGATCGGGATAGTCACCTCTCCTGCCGGCGTCCAGCAATGTGTGCCGCGGCTTCCCGGATGTTGCCATGATGACCCGATTCACTGAGGGGTGCAGTTTTAAGAATGGTGTCACTTTTGGGTATTTTCAGTCATAAAGACCCCTCAAAGTGACTTCAAATGTGATGCGGTCCCTAATAAAATGGTTTTGTAAATTTTGTTGGAAAAATGAGAAATCGCTGGTCAATTTTAACCCTTATAGCTCCCTAATAAAAATAAATTTGGGTTCCAAAATTGTGCTGATGTAAAGTAGACATATGGGAAATGCAAATTTTGAAAATTGCAAAATTTTCAAAATTTTCGCCAAATATCTGTTTTTTTTCACAAATAAACACAAGTGATATCGAAGAAATTTTACCACAATCATAAAGTACAATATGTCATGAAAAAATATTCTCAGAACCAGGGGGAAACGTTGAAGCGTTCCAGAGTAATTACCTCATAAAGTGACAGTGGTCAGAATTGTAAAAATTGGCCTTCTCATTAACGTGCAAACCACTTTGGGTTGTAAAGGGGTTAAGGACTCTACCTGCATATACAGTCATGGCGGAAAGTGCTGGCACCCTTGAAATTGTTTCAGAAAATTACACATGTTTTATTACACGCATGTTTATTTCCTTTGTGTTTATTGGAACAACACAAAAAAACTGAGAAAAAAAAGGCAAATTGGACATAATTTCACACAAAACTCCAAAAATGGGCCGGAATACATATATATATTTTTGATGGGACAACACTGAAGATGCGACACTTTGATACAATGTACAGTAGTCAGTGTACAGCTTGTTTAACTGTAAATTTGGTGTGCCTGCAAAATAACTCAACACACAGCCATTAATGTCTAAACCGCTGGCAACAAAAGTGAGTACACCCCTAAGTGTGTTCCCAGCTGATGTTATTTGTTGGTTTTTCTTTGCATCCCGAACAATTTTCTTGGCAGTTGTGGCTGAAATTTTTGTTGGTCTACCTGACTGTGGTTTGGTTTTTACAGAGCATCTGATTTTCCATTTGTTAATCACAGTTTGAACACTGCAGACTGGCATTATCAATTCCTGGGATATCTTTTTGTATCCCTTTCCTGTGTTATACTCTTCTTGCCTCCCTTTCCTGTGTTATACAGTTCAACTACCTTTTCCCATAGATTCGTTGATAATTCTTTTGCTTTCCCCATCTCAAAATCCAGAAACGTCAGTGGCTGGATCCCAGAAACTCACTCAGCTTTATGCACACACACTGATTACAAGCAAACAGGTCATAGGTGAGGATGTTACCTTTAGTAGCCATTCAAACCCATTTGTGTCAAATTCTGTGCATGTTATCAGGCCAAAATCACCAGGGTATGTGAACTTTTTGATCAGGATTATTTGGATGTTTTTGGTTGTCATTAGTGATGAGCGAGCACTAAAATGCTCGAGTACTCGTTGCTCGGGTCGAGCAAATTGAAATACTCGGGTGCTCAACCCGAGCAATGAGCCCAATATAAGTCTAGGGGAAACTTGAGCATTTTTCAGATGGCTCCCCACGGCGGTCTGCAGAGGGCCTAAAAATTGCCCAAATCGATGGGAACTGTGCTCAAATGACATGGGAACAGCATGGGGAAGACCCCTGGAAGCATCTCTGACTCCCAGATCACTGCTGTCAACAACGTCGTCAGAGTATTACGCCACTTTTACGGCGTAAGGAACATCCTTTCCAGGGTGATGACTTGTATATAAGGCAAAATAAATAAACAAAAACAAAAATACTCCTACACACCTTGGGCTATGTTCACACGTAGCATTTTTGACACGTTTTTGCACTTTTGCATTGCTTTCAACCAAGACAAATGCATTCACCAGGAAATGTCATTTTAACATTTTACAACCTTATCTGGCCATGTGGTGTGTGACACATCATCAGACACATGCATACAGTGCTGAAAAGACATGGGAACAGCAAGGGGAAGACCTCTGGAAACATCTCTGACTCCCAGGTCACTGCCTAAATGTGTGCCCATCATAAGTGATCCTTGGCACATGCGAAGATGCCTCCTGCC
Organism: Phyllobates terribilis; assembly: GCF_046119375.1. Taxonomy (NCBI): domain Eukaryota; kingdom Metazoa; phylum Chordata; class Amphibia; order Anura; family Dendrobatidae; genus Phyllobates; species Phyllobates terribilis. The sequence continues at coordinate 1,842,380 of NW_027362900.1, forward strand.
ATGCACCTGTCGTTGCAGACTTGCAGCAATCACCGTCCACGTCCTTGTCCCACTGCAGTGTTCAGTTGTCCCTACCCCATTCCTTGGAATGCAAGCACAAGAATGCCGGCAGCCACCCACCCACAGGCTGCAATACTATACTGCCAAATTTTTGACAGCTGCTTGCACTTGAAATGTGGCCTTTTAGGCTCGTGGAGGCGGAAGCTTTTCATAACCTCATGCCGGCGGCGGCCGGGTGTCCATACTCGGTCCCCAGCCGCCACTATATTTCCCGGTATCGCCTTCGCCTTCCACAAGCACGGGTCCTATAACATTACCCGTGCCCTCCCCAGTGCACTTACTGGGAAGGACCGCCTAACCACAAACACGTTGACAGGTGAATGTGGCCAGGGACGGTACGGAGCCAGTCCACAACTTTTTTTGCTAAGAGTTGTATTTAGCTCGGTGAAAGGACTGGCATAGAGAGAAACCGTATCTACCCTGCTTGTCATTTCTCCCAGAAAATCCTGTAATTGAGCTTGTTGCAGAAGCAATGGCAGCCCATCCAACATCAACTCGCACTTGTCAATGGTGCTTTGACACACACACATCTTTCTTTGCGCATTTAATTTCTTGAATACAGAGTTGGAAAATGGCCTGATCCGTAATGCGTTTTGAGAAATAACATGCATAAGCATGGCCGATCCGCATTAAAAAAGCAGCCATAGAGTGTCCAGGAACCTTCCCCCACACTTTTCTTAGCCAGGGCTGCTTTTCGGCAGGGTTGGACGGGCCCACCAGAGAACCGGAGACTCCTCCGGCGGGCCCTGGCTTCTCCTTCAGGAGAGTTCATAGTGCCGAGGTGAGGCCATGATGATGATAGAGGCCATCATCTGCTTAGTTTTCTGTTACTTGGAATGCAATTGCAAGTATGCAGCCAGCCACCCACCCACCCACAGGCCGCAACACTAAACTGACAGATTTCTGGGCAGCTCTTTGCACTTGAAATATGGCCTTTTAAGCTTGTGGAGATGGAAGCTTTTCACAACCTCATGCAGGCGGCGGCCGGGTGTCCATACTCGGTCCCCAGCCGCCAGTATTTTTCCCGGTATCGCCTTCGCCTTCCACAAGCACGGGTCCCACAACATTACCCATGCCCTACCCAGTGCACTTACTAAGAAGGACTGCCTAACCACAAACACGTGGACAGGTGAATGTGGCCAGGGACGGTACGGAGCCAGTCCACAACTTTTTTTGATAAGAGTTGTATTTAGCTCAGTGAAAGGACTGGCATAGAGGGAAACCGTATCTACCCTGCGTGTCATTTCTCCCAGGAAGTCCTCTAAAGCTGCTTGCACTTGAAATGTGGCCTGAACATTACTGCTGGTACTTTTCTGTGGGAATTTTCTTGCCTCCTACCAGCCTGGAATATTTCCAGCAAACTATGGTACAACACCATGGTATTAGCACTGCCCCAGTACCAGTAGCGAAGCCATCCTCAATTTCCTTCTCTGGAATTTTATTTGGTAGACTGAGTGGCTGCCCAAATACATTTTCTCACAAAGGAGCTGATGATAGAGTGGCAGTAGGTTCAAGTTTCTCCAGCCTGTTAGATATTAGAGGGTGAACGGCAGCACATTGGATCAGTGGTTAGCACTGAAGTCTTGCAGCACTGGGATCCTGGGTTCAAATCCCAGCAAGGACAACATCTGCATGAAATTTGTATGTTCTCCCCATGTTTGCGTGTGTTTCCTCCTCAGTAAAAATAGAGTGTCCTGGAATCTTCCCACACACTTTTCTTAGCCAGGACTGCTTCTCGGCAGGGTTGGACAGTCCCACCAGAGAATTCTCTGGTGTGCCTTGGCTTCTACCTCAGGAGAGTTCATGATAGCGCTAACTTTGCAGCTGCTATGGGGCTCTTGAGCGGGTGAGAAAGGTTAGCCCTCAGAAACAAATCCTCTGGTGGGCACAATGTTTTTCAATCTGAAACAGCTTCTCAGTGGGAGTTGTATTTCACCACAGCCATATTCTTTAGCTCTGTGAAAGGACTGGCATAGAGGGAAACCGTATCTACCCCGGTTGTCATTTTTCCGTCACCAGGTTCCGCCCATTGTAACACACGACCATGCCTGGCTGTATGTTCAGCGGTGAGAGCCACAGATCAAGCTGCTGTGTTACAGCTTTCAACAACTATGCAGCGCTGGGCGGTTTGTCAATTAAGCATTAAGCATGTTATCTTCAGCACAGCCTGTTGCTGTTTGGCCAAGGCAGTGCTGCAGTGCTGTCAGCTTGTGACTGATGTGGTCATTTCGGAGATGGAGGAGGAGGTGCATGAGCTGAACAATGTGATTACATTGAGGTTAAATTGGTGATGCTGTTTTTTATACTAAAGAAAGATCCTATTGTTATGTTTTTTATGTTATTTTTTATGACAAATGAATTCACCGGGAAATGTCATTTTAACATTTTACAACCTCATCTGGCAATGTGGTGTCATCAGACACATCCTGTTTTATTTATGATGGAGGGACTCTGAAAGTCATAAAGCCTATTTTTATAGGAACATCAGACGGCCCTTACTATTCTTAAAAGGCCAGCAGTCGGCCCTAGCTATTGTTAGAGAGCCATCAGAGGGCTATGCTTTGTTGTTCCCATTATTAACAAGTGGGTCTCCTATACTGTTATTGCGCATCCAGTGACTGCAAGGGTTGTCAAAAATTTGGACGCAACCTAATACCCCTTTGAAGAGACATAGAGGAGGGTCTCAGTAAAAAAAATGTTCCCATTATAAAGGAGCGGGTCTTCTATAGTGTTTATGCCCATGCTGTGACTGCAAGGGTGGCCAAAATTTTTGAAAAAAAACACTAACAATTTAAAGACACAAAGAGCAGGGCCACAATAACAAGGTACGACATGCTCCCATTTGAAAGGACAGGGTCTGCTATACAGTTATAGGGTATGCAGTGAGTCCAACAGCTGACCAATTTTAGGAAAAAAACCACTAAGAATTTAAAGACACATAGAGCAGGGCCACAGTAACGACAAATTCCCATTAGAAATGATAGGGTCGGCTATACTGTTATAGGGTATGCAGTGAGTCCAACGGCTGACAGATTTTAGGAAAAACCCCACTAAGAATTTAAGGACACACAGAGCAGGGCCACAGTAACAAGGTACGACATGTTCCCATTAGAAAGTAGAGGGTCTGCTATACAGTTATAGGGTATGCAGTGAATCCAACGGCTGACAAATTTTAATGAAAAACCCCAATAAGAATTTAAAGACACACAGAGCAGGGCCACAGTAACAAGGTACGACATGCTCCCATTAGAAAGGACAGGGTCTGCTATACAGTTATAGGGTATGCAGTGAGTCCAACAGCTGACCAATTTTAGGAAAAAACCCACTAAGAATTTAAAGACACATAGAGCAGGGCCACAGTAACGACAAATTCCCATTAGAAATGATAGAGTCGGCTATACTGTTATAGGGTATGCAGTGGGTCCAACGGCTGACAGATTTTAGGAAAATTCCCACTAAGAATTTAAAGACACACAGAGCAGGGCCACAGTAACAAGATATGACATGTTCCCATTAGAAAGGAGAGGGTCTGCTATACAGTTATAGGGTATGCAGTGAGTCCAATGGCTGACCAAGTTTAGGAAAAAACCCACTAAGAATTTAAAGACACATAGACCAGGCCACAGAAATGACAAATTCCCATTAGAAAGGATAGAGTCTCCCATAGTGTTGGACTATGCAGTGACTGCAAGGGCTGCCAAAAATTTGGAGGCACTTCAATGGCCCTTGGAAGAGACGTGGAGGAGCGCATCATAAAAATTTTTTACCATTAGAAAGGAACGGGCCTCCTATACTTGTAATGCCATGCACTAAGTGTATGGGCTGACAAACATTTACTTCTGGGGGGTATACATGAACATACTGTATAAAAAATTTTTTTTACGGGCATCATAAAAATGTAGCGCCCCGAGGGCTCGGCCGCTACAGGGGTATTGCACCTCTGCCAGAGGTGTGATATTCCACTCCCGGGTAAGGATGCAGTATGGACCAGGGTTCAGTTAGCACACTCACCCCATTTCCGAGGGACAGCTCCTATTAGACAGAAATGCAGGCACAACAGACCATGTCCCTGGCTGGAGTGGGGAGGGGGTAGGAATACCCAGTGATGTAGGAGCAGGTAGGGGTTGGTTCCTGAGCGTAGATAGGAGCCCATTGGTTGCTGGTCACCTGGGCTCATGTTCTAGAGGGAGGTATAAAAGGTGGGCACCATCTTAGAACAGTGTTCAGTCAGAGAGAAGAAGTGACGGAGTGGGGGCCTCTGCAAGGGGCTCTTCTCCGTAGGCAGGCCTAGCCTCTGAGGCCCAGCCAGCACAGAGAGAAGAGAAGAAGAGAAGTTCAGTGAGTGGAGTAAGAGAAGGAGTTCAGCCAGAGAGGGCTGACAGGGAGCTGTGGCTCAGTCTGGGCCCAGCTCGACGAGGCAGGCCTAGGGTGAAGGCCAGTAACAGAAAGGAACAAGAACAGAAAGGAACAAGAACAGAAAGGAACAGAAGAGAAAGAGAAAGAGAGAAACAGAAGGGCTCAGGAACAAGACGGCAGAAGGGACCCTAAGAACACACGAGAATACAGGGTGAAGGGTCAGGCAGATTAAGGGTACCGGATCCCAAGTTGGTGGAGGAGAAACAGCCCTCAGCCAAAGACCGGAGGTCGTGATCATTTATTGGTGCGACACCTCATCAAACCTGCTAGGAAGGCACCATATAGGACAGCGGGGAACGGGAACCACGTTTACCCGCACAAGTCCGCGGCAGCTGGACAAAAGTGGGTCACTGGTGAGGCAGGCCAGAGAAAGGATTGAAGGGGGTCCTGTGCCATGCTCCTGAACTGCCTGGGGTTGACCGAGCCCTTCACCTTGTGGACGCAGCACGGCTCGGGCGGTCACTGCTGACAGAAGTGACCCGGAGTACATGAACTGTGAGTAAAAGACATTGGACTGCAGTACGTTGTCTGTGTACGCTTTCGCTCCTCCAGCACTAACGGCACTGGGACTCTCTGCACCATCACCCCCACCATCCACTACACTGCCCTGGGGCTGCACTCTTCCCGTGGGGAGTCACACTACCTCAGCTGCATACATCATCAGCCCCAGCGGTCGGCCTTGCAGCGGCGGTTCATAATAACCACAATCCACGGGTGGCGTAGTCGGACATCACTTAGGACTGCTAAAGGACTACCACTGGTCTGACCACCCTGAGCCACGGAACCGGGACGCCACTACTACCCCCACCGTCTCCGAGTGCCCCACGGCCCAGGGGCGAGTCAAACACCCTTTAAAAAAATTATGTGGGTGTTGCATCATGGACCACGGTCACCCTGGTGATATGGTGGTGGAGGATGAGGAGAAGGAGGAGGACAAGAGCAAATAGCCAAAATCAGGAAGCGTATACCCATGTGTGGGTGTGAAAAGGTGCATGGGAATACACCTCCCAAGAAAAGACACTGGATTTGAGTTTATGTTACGCTGCTATCATTCGGTGGTGCTGAGAAGTCTGGCCCAATTCAGCCCTTGTTCATTTTTATAAGAGTCAGCCTGTCAGCATTTTCAGTTGACAGGAGGATGCGCTTATCAGTTATAATTCCACCAGCGGCACTAAAAACCCGATCTGATAAAACGCTGGCGGCAGGGCAGGCCAGGACCTCCAAGGCATAGAGAGCCAGTTCATTCCACATATCTAGCTTGGATACCCAATATTTATAAGGCACAGAGGAATCACAGAGGACGTTGGTACGGTACGGCAAGGTACTCCCTCAGCATCTTCCCAAACTTTGCACTCCTTGTGAGAGTACCCTGCGCCTCAGGGCCTGTGCGATGGGAGGGTCTGAGAAAACTCTCCCAGAACTTTGACAGTGTTCCCCTGCCTTTGCTGGATTGAAGTTGTGTCTCTCTCGCCTGTACTCCTTGGTTGTCGAACGAAGTGTGCCCTCTGCCTCCAGCGATTTCAGATGGGAATTTTTTTAATAGTTCCGCAACAAGGGCCTTCTGGTACTGCCTCATTTTTGTACACCTGTCCGCCTCAGGAATAAGAGATATAAAGTTCTCCTTGTAGAGTGGGTCTAAAAGTGTCACCAACCAGTAATAACCTAAAATTTTGAGAATGCGAGGGTCATGGGAAAGGCAGCATAACATAAACTCAGCCATGCGTGCCAGACTACTAACAGGCAAGACTTCCGTGTCCTCACCAAGAGGATGACTGACCATGCTCTCCTCCTCCTCCTCTCTGTCCTCTGGCCATCCACGCTGAACAGACAGTATGACAGCTGTGCAGATAGCACCGTCTATAGTGCATGAAACTAGTTCCTGTCCTTCCTCCTCCTCTTCTTCCTCATTGTCACCCAATCCACGTTGGGATGAGATGAGGCTTGGCTGTGTGTAATCACCCTGTATGGTTAATTGCTCCATCTTATCGTGCTCCACCTGCAATGCATCATCTTTGCTTGTGAGCAGAGAGCTTTTCAGAAGACAGAGAAGTGGGATGGTGAGGCTAATTATGGCGTCATCGCCGCTCACCATCTTGGTGGAGTCCTCAAAGTTTTGGAGGATGGTACATATGTCTGACATCCACGTCCACTACTGAGGTCTTATGTGTGTAGTCTGAACTGAATACCGATAGCCTTTTTGATGCTGGTACTCAACAACTGCCCTCTTCTGCTCACAAATCCTTCCCAACATCTGCAATGTAGAGTTCCAACGTGTGGGGACATCACCAGTCTCTGAGCCAGAAGCTGCAAACGCTGCTGAAACACTGCAAGGGCGGCGGAAGCTGTAGCTGACTTTCTAAAATGGGCACACAGGCGGCATACTTTAACAAGCAGATCCGGCAGCTCCGGGTAGGATTTGAGTAACCGCTGAACCACGAGGTTAAGCACATGGGCCAGGCATGGTACGTGTGTGAGCTCGCCTCGCCTCAGAGCCGCCACCAGGTTCCGGCCATTGTCACACACGACCATGCCTGGCTGTAGGTTCAGCGGTTTGAGCCACAGATCTGCCTGCTCTTTCAGAGCTGTCCATAACTCTTCAGCATTGTGTGTTTTTTCACCTAAGCATATTAGCTTCAGCACAGCCTGTTGCCTCTTGGCCGAGGCAGTGCTGCAGTGCTTCCAGCTTGTGACTGATGCGGAGATGGAGGCTGAGGAGGAGGCTGAGGAGCATGAGGTGCAGGAGCTGTAGACCGTGGGGGCAACCCTGATTGACCTAGGGCCTGCAATCCTTGGCGTCGGGAGGACGTGTTCCGTCCCAAGGTCCGACTGGGTCCCGGCTTCCGCTATGTTAACCCAGTGTGCTATCAGCGAGATGTACCGTCCCTGCCCACAAGCACTTGTCCACGTGTCTGTGGTTAGGTGGACTTTACCGGTAACTGCGTTGTTGAGGTCACGGCTAATGTTTTGGGACACGTGCTTGTGTAATGTGGGGACGGCACACTGGGAGAAATAGTGGCGGCTGGGGACAGAGTACCGAGGAACGGCCGCCACCATCAGGTTGCGGAATGCTTCTGTCTCCACAAGCCTAAAAGGCAACATTTCGAGCCAAGCAGTCGTGAATTGTGAGAATTTAGTAGTGTGGCCTGTGGGACGTTGGCTGCATATTTGCGCTTGCAGTCCAAGGACTGGAGTATGAACAACTGAACGCTGCGCTGGGACAAGGACGTGGACGTGCTTCCTGATACTGCTACTTGAGAGTGTGCAATGACAGGTGCAGGGCAGGAGGCATCTTTGCATGCACTATGGACAGGGGATTGGCTTGCATGCACAACAGCAGAAGAAGCAATGGTGCCACCTGTAGACACTGTTCCTGGACCCTGGTGTTCGGCCCACAAAGTCGAGTGCTTTGCTGCCATGTGCCTGATCATGCTGGTGGTGGTCAGGCTGTTCGTTTTGACACCCCTGCTGATGCTGGTCTGGCTCGTGATGCAAATGGCCTTTTTGGAGCTATCGGCAGAGTCTTTAAAAAACAACCAGACTCGGGAAGACCTAACAGTTGTAGTGGCAACTTCCTTCGTGTTGGTGTTACGGGAAACGGTAGCCTGCCTTCTGTCTGCGGCCACCACACTGCTTCTTCCTGCCTGTTGGGGTGCTCTGCCTCCCTCCCCCTGTGTGCTGCTGTCCTTGCTCTGCATGTCTTCCTGCCAGGTTGGGTCAGTTACTATATTGTCCACCACCTCGTCTCCCACTTCTGCACCCTGGTACTATTCCTGACTTTCTGCCAATTGTGTCTCATCATCGTCCACCTCTTGTCACAGTTTCCCACCGGCGCCTTCGTGTGACCGTGGCTGCTCAAATATTTGGGCATCGCTACACGTGATCTCCTCTTGCCCCGCTTCAAGTGGACCGGGCGAGAGGCCCGAATCCATAAATGGAAAAGTGAACAGCTCTTCAGATTGTCCAAGTGTGGGATAAGTTGTCTCTGGGTACTCGGCATGGTGGGAGGAAGGAGGATCAGGGTGAGGAATATGCGGTCCAGACTCACGGCTACTGAGACTTGACCGTGTGGAAGACAGGGTGGTGGTGGTGGTGGCTAAGTGACTGGAAGCATTATCCGCTATCCAACCAACAACCTTTTGACACTGATCTGGGTTCAATAGTGGTGTGCTGCGGTCCCCTAGAAATTGGGACAGGAAGGTCAGGCGAGAAGATGTGGGTGTTTGTTGTGGCACAATTTCGGCTTGCCCACGGCCTTGTCCTCGGCCTCTGCATGTACCATTACCATCACGTCCAGTTCCCCGTCCCTTGCCACGTGCCTTGCCCATTTTAAATGGAGGATAGTATCTTCCACGCTCACTACAAATGACTGAGTTAGAAGCGAAGTTATATGTGATCGGTGTGATGGAGAAAACAGAGTTTTAAATACCTGGCCTGTAGGTAAGTAGTGTGAACAGCAAACTGCTGTGAATTGCTTCACTGACACACTGAAAAAATGGAGGCCAGAAATGGCAGTATTTTCTGACAACGTATATGTGATCCGTGTGACGGAGAAAACACAGTTTAAAATAGCTGGATTTCTAGCGCTCTAATATGGAAAGGACCTGGCTGTATTCTGCAGTGCCAACAAGCAAATGGCGCAGAAAAAAGGTGTTCTCTGGATTGCTTTATAAGCAAATAATGAGGATTAAGATCCAAAGAAAAGTATTCCTGGCCCCTGAGACCTGGGCCTTTGTATAGAAATATCTAACAGCAGCAGAAGGCAGAATTGGAATGGAGCCTCTTGTGCTATATGCACTGCAGTCTGCTATATACCCTGCCTGCCTGCCTATATACACTGCCTGCCTGATATCTCTGCAGATGGATTAGTCCTCAAAAGGACTGTTTGTTGAGATGGATATGTGTAATATGCGGTTTTTCTCCCTACACTACCTAATGCACGATCAAATCTCTCCCTAACGCATCAGCAGCTCTCCCTACACTGTCTGATCCGGAGTGACTGTGATGAGCATGGCGGCGCCAGGTCAGATATACACCTGATGACGCTGTGCGGCCAGCCAATCACTGTAATGCCCACAACCAACATGGCTATAGAATTACAGTGCATGGCAGGCAATCCCTGCATGTTCATTGGCTCTGTAAAGAGCGCCAAACATGCAGGGAGGGGACCCGACTTCCCGCCCGACCAACCCGGAAATACTCGGTGAGCGCAGAACATCTCGAGCAGTGAGATACTCGGGCAAGCACCGAGCAGTAGCGAGCATGCTCGCTCATCACTAGTTGTCATTAAGATTTAAAAAGAGAAAACACAGAAATGTGACAGTAAATGGCTTCACCCAACCAATAACCATGAGTGGAGAAAAAGTGTTTTTGTTATCATTCATTTTCTCTGAAACAAGGCCAAGAAAGGAAAAATTCTGCTGGGGTATGTAAACTTTTGAGCAGAACTGTATATGCGCCAGCCCCAGTGTCTCCTATTCTATATACTCCAGCCCCAGTGTCTCCTATTCTATATACTCCAGCTTCTTCTGTGATGTATATGCTCTAGCCCCAATGTATCCTGTGATGAATATACGCCAGCCCCAGTGTCTCCTATTCTATATACGCCAGCCCCAGTGTCTCCTATTCTATATACTCCAGCCCCAGTGTCTCCTATTCTATATACTCCAGCTTCTTCTGTGATGTATATGCTCTAGCCCCAATGTATCCTGTGATGAATATACGCCAGCCCCAGTGTCTCCTATTCTATATACGCCAGCCCCAGTGTCTCCTATTCTATATACTCCAGCCCCAGTGTCTCCTATTCTATATACTCCAGCCCCAGTGTCTCCTATTCTATATACTCCAGCCCCAGTGTCTCCTATTCTATATACTCCAGCCCCAGTGTATCCTATTCTATATACTCCAGCCCCAGTGTCTCCTATTCTATATACTCCAGCCCCAGTGTCTCCTATTCTATATACTCCAGCTTCTTCTGTGATGTATATGCTCTAGCCCCAATGTATCCTGTGATGAATATACGCCAGCCCCAGTGTCTCCTATTCTATATTCTCCAGCCCCAGTGTCTTCTGTGTCGTAGCTAATGTAGCCCTAATGTCTCTTATGCAGAGGCGTCGCATGATAAAGCAGTGAGACACAAGCTCCCTGCCCTATCACTATCTCTTTCATATGCCACAGATCGCCATAGGCCTGCGGTTAACGAGATGTCAGCATACTCACGCAGGTGGCTCGATGACATCATTGCATCGCTCTGCTCTGCAGTCCCGCCATGGAAGAGGAGACAGAGGCCGTGATGTAGGGAATCAGGATTAAGTGAGAATAAACTTTATTTTTTTAAATGATCGGGCAGTGGAGCCATCCTACTATATATCTGGAGTAGTGGGTCCATCATACTACATATGGAGTAGTGGGGCCATTATACTATATGTATGTGGGGCAGTGGGACCATCATAGTATATACAGGTGCATCTCACTAAATTAGAATATCTTCAAAAAGTTAATTTATTCCAGTTGTTCAATACTGTTTCAGTATGCTCCACAATCATGAGGAAGACTGCTGACTTGACAGATGTCCAGGAGGCAGTCATTGACACACTCCACAAGGTCCTAGAGTTTCAATTTTTATTTGGAAATCAAGGTCCCAGAGTCTGGAGGAAGAGTGGAGAGTCCACAATCCAAACTGCTTGAGGTCTAGTGTGAAGGCTCCACAATCAGTGATGGTTTGGGGCCATGTCATCTGCTGGTGGAGGTCCACTGTGTTTTATCAAGACCAAAGTCAGCACAGCCGGCTACCAGGACATTTTACAGCACTTCATGCTTCCCTCTGCCCACAAGCTTTATGGAGATGGAAATGTCATTCTCCAGCAGGACTTGGCCCCTGTCCACACGGCCAAAAGTACCAATACCTGGTTTACACACAACAGTATCACTGTGCTTGATTGGCAGCAAACTCGCCTGACCTTAACCCCATAGAGAATCGATTATAGAGAATCTATGGGGTATTGTCAAGAGGAAGATGAGAGACATCAGACCCAACAATGCAGATGAGCTGAAAGACAGCTTTTTGTATTGAAGAACTGAAATAAATTAACTTTTTGATGATATTCTAATTTAGTGAGATGCACCTGTATATGGAGCAGTGGGACCATCATGCTATATATATGGAGGAGTGGGGGCATCATGCTAAATATAGAGTGTTATGCACACGCCCGGGCTAGAGCGGCGTGTGCATGTGATTGGTAGTGATTCCACTGGACCGTGCCGGAGAGTGAATGCCTGGAGGGGCGTAACTAAGTATCTGCCCGATCCGACCAAGGTGGCACGACGGCATACGACGCCAGAGCACCAAGGAGGAACCGAGCAGAGGGACCAGGTGCTACTCCAGGACAGACCCCGGACACGGCTGTTGACCCACACAGGGGAATACAGGAACTGACTGGTAGACTGGCAGGCAGGCGGGTATGCAGGCAGGCGGGTATGCAGGCAGGCGGGTATGCAGGCAGGCGGGTATGCAGGCAGGCGGGTAAAGGTAAGCACAGCTAGAGTGCAGACAGAAAGGCACTAGCAAGTATGAACACAGGCGGGATAGGACCCAGTACACACCGGGATTCAGGATCAATACAGGCAGAGGGGTAAAACAGGTAAAGGATAGGAGAGAGTTCAGACTAGAACCGAGTGTACGGGGGAGACCGACACTGCAGCGGGATACAGGAGCGGGTCTGGGAATACAGCCCCCAGAGAGGCGGGACGAACAGGCTAGGAGCGTGTTCAGACAGGACAGACTAGAGAACACAGAAAGGACTAAGTTCAGACTCGGGAATTAATACCGTAAAGCAGGAGACATACAGGACACAGTTCAGACACGGGAGCTGACACCGCAAGGCAGGAGAAATACAGGACTTAGTTCAGACACGGGAACTAATACCGAAAAGCAGGAGACATACAGGACACAGTTCAGACACGGGAGCTGACACCGCAAGGCAGGAGACATACAGGACTTAGTTCAGACACGGGAACTAATACCGTAAAGCAGGAGACATACAGGACACAGTTCAGACACGGGAGCTGACACCGCAAGACAGGAGACATACAGGACTTAGTTCAGACAGGCCTGGAAATAAGCCTCCAGGAAAGGCGGACAGGGAAACAAAGGCGGGACCTGGCACCTTCAGAGTGCAAGCACACACTGAAAGAAACACATATGCTCAGGCCGGGATAGAAGGGAGCTGCTGAACTATATACCAAGTGACAGACAGCGATAGGCTGAGGACGCACAAGGGGTGTGACCCACAGCAGGTACAAAAGGCAGGAAGTGATCGGGCGCCGCCCTTAAGCAGCAGAAACAGACACAGACACAAACAAGACAGCATGGAGGGAAGCCAGAAAGACATTCTGGACAGGAGATCAAGTGCGCTCTCTTGCACAGTGGGAGATGGACCACCATGCAAGGACGCCGCCAGGTATGTTACAGTACCTCCCCCCTTACGCCCCCTCTTCTTCAGGCCTGCCAGAATCTTCCGCAGGGAATTCGAGGACCAGTCGTTCACTGGGTTGGAGGGGAACAGAGACTTGAGGGTAATCTCTGCTTCGAGGTACATCTTGTCAAGCTCACAGGAAAAAATAGACGGGTTATCAGGTACATAATGAGGAAAAGTCATTGTCTCTTTGTTATCTGGTGGTACCCCGGAGGATTCAGGAAACAACTGGAGGTCCTCCGCCGGGTCAGAAAAGTACTGAGGCTCAGAGAAAACATCTGCTTCAGAGTACGCTAGGTCGGACTCACTGGAGGAAGCAGGCGAGGTATCAGGTACAGGAAATAGGAAAGTCTCTGTCCATTCACCACCAGGTGGCACCCCGAAGGGTTCTAAACACAACTGGAGGTCCTCCGCCTGGTCGGAGGGGTGTAGAGACTCGGGAGTAACTTCTGCTTCGGAGAACACTAGGTCGGACTCACTGGGGGAAGCAGGCGGGGTATCGGGTACCGAGTATAGGAAAGTCTCTGTCCATTCACCACCAGGTGGCACCCCGAAGGGTTCTGAACACAACTGGAGGTCTTCCGCCTGGTCGGAGGGGTGTAGAGACTCGGGAGTAACCTCTGCTTCGGAGTACACTAGGTTGGACTCACTGGACGAAGCGAGCGAGGTATCAGGTCCAGGATATAGGAAAGTCTCTGTCCATTCACCACCAGGTGGCACCCCGAAGGGTTCTGAACACAACTGGAGGTCCTCCGCCTGGTCGGAGGGGTGTAGAGACTCGGGAGTAACCTCTGCTTCGGAGTACACTAGGTTGGACTCACTGGACGAAGCGAGTGAGGTATCAGATCCAGGATATAGGAAAGTCTCTGTCCATTCACCACCAGGTGGCACCCCGAAGGGTTCAGAACACAACTGGAGGTCCTCCGCCTGGTCGGAGGGGTGTAGAGACTCGGGAGTAACCTCTGCTTCGGAGTACACTAGGTTGGACTCACTGGACGAAGCGAGCGAGGTATCAGGTCCAGGATATAGGAAAGTCTCTGTCCATTCACCACCAGGTGGCACCCCGAAGGGTTCTGAACACAACTGGAGGTCCTCCGCCTGGTCGGAGGGGTGTAGAGACTCGGGAGTAACCTCTGCTTCGGAGTACATTAGGTTGGACTCACTGGACGAAGCGAGTGAGGTATCAGGTACAGAGTATAGAAGAATCTCTGTCCTTTCGCTACCAGGTAGCACCCCGAAGGGTTCAGGAGGTCTCAGGGAGGACAGACCCTGGCGTGACTGCTTGCCTCTAAGTCTAGCACGTCTGGACTGCCTCTTGAGGTTGGGAGAAGTATTCCGGAAAGCGTAGTCACCCTGTGAGGATTCTGGGTGGGCAGTAGTCTCATTGGGCTGGAGGACTATTGCGCTACCCACACACATTACCCGTCGGGGCTGCTCCGGGAAATTGGGAAGTGAAGCTTCAGCAGGGGCTTCAGAGTTAGGGTCCTCGAAGACCATACGAAAGGCCACCAGGAAGGCCTGCAGGTCAAGGACGACAGGATCCCATGCTTCCCATAGGGGGGTGACCCATTTCAAGGCATCACCCGCTAGGTAGTCAATCATAAAGGCCACTTTAGCCCAATCGGAAGGAAAATAGAGAGGGTAGGCCTTAAAGTGTAGCATGCATTGCTCCACAAATGCACGACACTGTCTTGGATCCCCATAGTAACGTGGCGGATCCGCAGGAACGAGAGCTGATAGATCCATCTGGACGGGTGCGTAATTCGCCTGGAACTCAGCAAAAGGGGAAAAAAAATTTATTTATTTATTTTAATGCATGTATTCGCTGGAAAAACTTCTCAAAGAGCGAAGGCCGTGGGGCTCAACGGGAACCATGGCCTGAGCATGCTGTTATGCACACGCCCGGGCTAGAGCGGCGTGTGCATGTGATTGGTAGTGATTCCACTGGACCGTGCCGGAGAGTGAATGCCTGGAGGGGCGTAACTAAGTATCTGCCCGATCCGACCAAGGTGGCACGACGGCATACGACGCCAGAGCACCAAGGAGGAACCGAGCAGAGGGACCAGGTGCTACTCCAGGACAGACCCCGGACACGGCTGTTGACCCACACAGGGGAATACAGGAACTGACTGGTAGACTGGCAGGCAGGCGGGTATGCAGGCAGGCGGGTATGCAGGCAGGCGGGTATGCAGGCAGGCGGGTATGCAGGCAGGCGGGTAAAGGTAAGCACAGCTAGAGTGCAGACAGAAAGGCACTAGCAAGTAGGAACACAGGCGGGATAGGACCCAGTACACACCGGGATTCAGGATCAATACAGGCAGAGGGGTAAAACAGGTAAAGGATAGGAGAGAGTTCAGACTAGAACCGAGTGTACGGGGGAGACCGACACTGCAGCGGGATACAGGAGCGGGTCTGGGAATACAGCCCCCAGAGAGGCGGGACGAACAGGCTAGGAGCGTGTTCAGACAGGACAGACTAGAGAACACAGAAAGGACTAAGTTCAGACTCGGGAATTAATACCGTAAAGCAGGAGACATACAGGACACAGTTCAGACACGGGAGCTGACACCGCAAGGCAGGAGAAATACAGGACTTAGTTCAGACACGGGAACTAATACCGAAAAGCAGGAGACATACAGGACACAGTTCAGACACGGGAGCTGACACCGCAAGGCAGGAGACATACAGGACTTAGTTCAGACACGGGAACTAATACCGTAAAGCAGGAGACATACAGGACACAGTTCAGACACGGGAGCTGACACCGCAAGACAGGAGACATACAGGACTTAGTTCAGACAGGCCTGGAAATAAGCCTCCAGGAAAGGCGGACAGGGAAACAAAGGCGGGACCTGGCACCTTCAGAGTGCAAGCACACACTGAAAGAAACACATATGCTCAGGCCGGGATAGAAGGGAGCTGCTGAACTATATACCAAGTGACAGACAGCGATAGGCTGAGGACGCACAAGGGGTGTGACCCACAGCAGGTACAAAAGGCAGGAAGTGATCGGGCGCCGCCCTTAAGCAGCAGAAACAGACACAGACACAAACAAGACAGCATGGAGGGAAGCCAGAAAGACATTCTGGACAGGAGATCAAGTGCGCTCTCTTGCACAGTGGGAGATGGACCACCATGCAAGGACGCCGCCAGGTATGTTACATAGAGCAGTGTGTGTGTGTCACCCCAGGCCTGGATGCCACAAACAATAATCTGTTTCTGAAAGCAGGAGGGAGGTCCCCTGGTTAGGGACAATTAGCATACAGCACCTCCTGTCCCAGGCCAGCAGGGGGAGCTGGCTGCCCCTATAAAAGCTGGAACTGGGGGCAGGGTTAGAGAGAACTGGATGACCTAGCTCAGGACACCCAGGCCCATTCCTAACCGGTACTGTTGGGTCATTAATAATATCTACAATAAAGACCCTGAACTGTTTGAAGCAGACTCTGAACTCTTACTATTGCGGCCTGCACTATCACCCCCAACATCCACCTACACTGCCCTGAGGCTACACTCTTCCCGTGGGGAGTTATCCTACACCTGTGCTGCACACCAACACCAGCCTCAGCGGTCTGCCTTGCAGCGGCGGTTATCTCCAACCGCAATCCACGGGTGGCGTAGTCGGACATTGAAAACACTGATAAATAGACTGCCACCATTTGGTCTGACCACCCTGAGCCACGGGATCGGGTAGCCACTACTACCCCCATCAGCACCGTACACTAGAAGGCCTGGTTCCGGGTACCCCACGGCCCAGGGGCCGAGTCAGCTTTGGCGTAGTAGGCAGAATTGTAACCAACCCGCCACAAACGGGTATTGCGTGCCTGGAAAAGACTCTATACATATCTGAGTGAAGTTTCCCGCCATTCGGGGCCATTTCCCGCCAATCGGAGCCGTTTCCCGCCATCGGGCGCCATCTTCGGGACGCCGCGCGGGAAGAAGAGGGACGTGGACGTCCAAAAACGCGCGAGACCTGAAGCCCCGCCCTACGCTGAGACGCTGCGCAAGGTCCTGGAAGGAGATCCAGCGGATGCCGACGTCATCACCGAGCAACGCAAGGTCCTCACCCAGAGCATCGCGAGCGGAGCCGCGGCCTACAGAAGAGGATCGCCAGAAGGTAGGCCACGGTTAACTAGGGGGGAGGCCGCACGGCGCCATCTATACACAGCGGGAGGCCGCACGCCGCCATCTATACACAGCGGGAGGCCGCACGGCGCCATCTATACACAGCGGGAGGCCGCACAGCACCATCTATACACAGCAGGAGGCCGCACAGCACCATCTATACACCGCGGGAGTCTCAGTGCTTTGCAAGAGCAGTCAATAAATTCTGCTTGACTAATTCTGAGCACCATAAAGTCTGGTTCGCTTCTAACCTGCTGTCTTCATTTTCAGCTTGCTGAATTCTAACTCATTTACTGTCATTCGAGACGATGCCTTTGCTGGTCTCTTTCACCTTGAATACTGTAAGTGCTCCACTTAATGTCATATTTTTGATTCTGTTCTTCTTCATCTTTTGGCATGTGCAATTGTATGAGCAAGTATTCATATGAATTTATGACCTACTTAAACCTTTGAGGACTTTAAATTTTATTCAATCAAATTTTTTTCCAGTTTAAAACTATGGGACATATATGTGCCTTGGTCCTCAAAGGGTTTTTAAAGGGGCTGCAAACATAAATACGTAAAAAATAATTCAATTAGTGCTTTTTGTGTTCATTTAATTTTTATTTGAAGTCCATTTTTTTTATATACCTTGAAATTAAGCCCTACCCCATGGAATGAAGCCCTACCTACATGACATCTGAGAGCTACATGGATCCCGCTTGTGAGGTGCCTGTCCGTCACTACTATTCAGTTTTAGGGTCCACTCACTAAGCCATATATTCTCTCATGCAAGAGAATAGGGCCAATTATGCTAATGACACTGGGCTCAAACTCTGTCAGAGCTTCAACTGAGTGTGATCCGATTCTCTCGCAGCACAGATATGGAGAAGATGGAGAACTTAATTTCTCCATCTTCTCCATAGTCTCTGTGAGTGTTCATCGGACTGCACTTGGATGACATCCGAGTGCAGTCCAATGTTTTACGTGCACCCATAGACTTGTATGGGTGCACATGGTCCAAATATCGAATGAGATTATTTTCCCATGCCAATAATCGCACTGTCCCATAGTATAGGGCCGAGTCCTATCCGATAAAATATAACATAGCATTCGGCCGTGTTATACGACAGTGTGAGCGAGCCCTTAGAGTCAAGGAATATTTACATGCAAATGATGATATTACTCTCCAAGTGTATATTTTTTTAGGCGAGTTCATAGTAAATGCTTTGCATTTTTGACATGTGATCAACTAAAGAACAAGAAAGATTTAGGACCTCCCCTATAGAGAAACGGAAAATAGTTTGGAGGACTTGCATGTCCTTTTTTATTTATTATGAGAAAATCATAAAAGATCCCGTTTTTTAACCATGCTGTGACTTTCTGCTGAGGGAGAGGGAGAGAGCTGCCCTATTCAGAGTCTGTAATAAGACCTGCTGACAAAAGTGTTGAAGATACAGTCTAATGTGAATTAACAATGAAAAGAAGTTAATTTAACAAATGGCTTGTATTTTTTTTAATACAAACTTTTTTGTCTTTACAGCTCCTTTAAAGGGAATCTGTCATCAGGTTTTTGCCACCTAATCTGAGAGCAGCATAATGTAGGGTTACAGGCACTGATTCCAGTAATGTGTCACTTACTGGGCTGCTTAGTGTTGTTTTGATAAAATCATTGATTTGTCAGAAGGTAATTATTACTAGATGACTAGTAAGTTCTGTAGGACCCCACCCCCATCACTGATCAGTAGATTTCTGTGTACACTGAGCATGGGCAGAAAGCTGCCAATCAGTGGTGTGGGTGGGGCTATACAGAGCGCAGCATTCAGAGAGCTGCTAGATCTGCAGCAGATAAAACGGTAATTTTCTCAAAATGACAACAAGCAGCTGAAAAAGTGACACATCGCTGGAATCAGGGTATCTGCCCCAATATTGTGCTGCTCTCAGATGAGGCAGCACAATTAATATTATGCCAAATTAATTTCCCATGAACTATCACATGATCTATCACAGGGGATCATGTGACATGTCACATGATAAATCAGGTGTGTGGAGGGGGCCCGCGCCTTCTAAACTGCCCGGGGCCCTTGCTACTCTTAATCCACCCCTGCCTATATCCCCGGAGCGGCCTGGCTGCCCCAGTATGCCGGCGAGTCGCATACCTTGGGCGACTTTAAAGAAAGGCTGTATAGACTGTTCAAAGTTTATCCCCTGACAGAAGAACAGAAAGTAAGCATACTGATAGGGCAGTTAACTGGTGCGGCCCAGCGGGAGGTAAAGTCTTGGACAGCTGAGGAGAAAAGGACTGTAAGGGGGGTTCTGACCCGTCTACGGGACACCTTTGATACCCGTACCTCAGCAGAAATCAAAATGCGGTTCTACGGATGTAAGCAGCGAGCTCAAGATAGTATCCGAGATTATGCCCTAAATTTACAGGAAGCCTTGGGGGCAATTAAGCAAGCTGACCCTGGCAGCGTGCAGGATACAGATAAACTATTGACTGACCAGTTCATAGAAGGTCTGCTGTCCAGCGCCCACAGAACCCAGCTGCGCCTCATGGCCCTACAGAACCCCGATTTGACTTTTGCACAGTTCAAAGATAGAGCCATCCGGGTGCTCCGAGAACCTGCACCGGGTGGCGCTGTAGCTTCCCGGCGCCCTGCCATCCTTTACCACCAGGGGGCGGCGCCCTATCCCGCAGACCTTGTGGGGGCTGATGCGCAGGCCCTAAATCCATCCCCGCCTGCAAACCTGCACCATCAGGTCCAAGAACTAACAAAGAGAGTTGCTGCATTGACCATGACCGTACAGTCGTTACAGATGTACCCGTCAGGACCAATCAAGCTGGCTTCCAGTCCGGAGGATGTCCCGTGGCGTCGACGGAGGTGGATCCCGTCGTTCAGAGGGAGGCCCGCCGATCATTACACTGAGGATGGACAGCCGATTTGCCGCCGTTGCAGCCAGCTGGGACACGTAGCCAGGTACCGTACTTTAAATGGGTCCGACCTGGGGCCAAGGGCCAACCCCCAGGCATAAGGTCATCAGGCCCATCTAATTGGCGTGATAAGTACGTAGGGGAACGCCCGGTTTTACCCGTAGTGCTGGACGGTATCCCCATGAGTGCACTGCTGGACACCGGGTCCCAAGTGACTACCATCTCCTATGTACTTTTCAAGCAGTACTGGAGTGACACTGATATAACTCGTTATCCAGACGATGACTTGAGCATCATCGCCAGCAATGGTCAACCCGTGCCGCAGGTGGGGTTCAGAGAGATGACCATTAAGATTGGTAAAGTTGAACTGCCGGCACAGGGAGTGATCATTGTGGACATTGACCGTCGAGAAAGTCACCCTAAAATAACCTTGGGTACTAATGTGATTGAAAATTGTCTTTCAGAAGCAATTGTAATTTTGCAGCAGGTGGCGATGAATGCGAGCTCCAGCCAACAGAGAGTCCTCTAGAAGGAGATAAGAGCCCTGATGAGATGGCAACAGGTAGAACTGTCTGGTGGTGAGATCGGTAGCGTGAGGATGAGCGACCCGTTCCCCATTGCTATGCCCCCCAAAAGTGAAATGATCTGGTGTCGGACTGCAATCGGGTTAAGAGGGAGAGACTACCAAGCCATGGTAGAACCCGTGTACTCAGACAGCAGGCCCACCATTTTGACAGCCCGGGGGGTGGTCGATGTCCGCCATGGAAGGGTGCCCGTCCGGATCTTAAACATTGGGGAAAGGGAAGTACACTTGCCCCGGTATGCTACACTAGCCAAATTGTATACTGTTGAACACAATGCTGTCAGGGTCATGGAACACTTGCCTCCATCTCCCCAGGCGGAGGGTAATGGTTCCCAGAAACCCAAGGAGGACTGGTGCCAGAAACTCCACGTGGGTGCTGACTCCACTCCCTTGCACCAAAAACAAGGAGTCTACCGGGTGGTTCAAGAGTACGAGAGAATCTTTAGTAAGCACCCGCTAGACTTCGGCAGAGTGAAAGGGGTAGAACACCACATCCCCACGGGGAGCCACCCACCAATAAAAGAAAGATACAGACCTGTACCACCCCGCACACTATCAGAACGCAAAGGGCATGCTGAGAGAAATGAAGGAAGCTGGGGTCATTAGAGACAGTTGTAGCCCCTGGGCAGCCCCCTTGGTTCTGGTAAAAAAGAAAGACTGTACTATGAGAATGTGCGTGGACTATAGAGAAGTCAATCGTATAACCCATAAAGACGCATACCCGTTGCCTAGAATAGAGGAGTCTTTGGCCGCACTAAAATCAGCTAATTTCTTCTCTACTTTGGACCTTACTAGTGGGTACTGGCAGGTTCCTGTGGCAGAGGCTGATAAGGAGAAGACCGCCTTCACCACCCCGATGGGATTAAGTGAATTTAACTATATGCCGTTCGGGCTCTGCAACGCACCCGGGACCTTCCAGAGGCTGATGGAATGCTGTCTAGGGCACCGAAACTTTGAGACGGTCCTACTTTACCTGGACGACGCGATTGTCTATTCAAAGACTTACGAGGACCATCTAAAGCACCTGGCCGAGGTGTTCGAGGCCCTGGCAGGCTTTGGCATGAAAGTGAAACCCTCCAAGTGCCATCTGTTAAAGCTGAAGGTACAGTACCTGGGACACGTGGTGAGTGCAGAAGGAGTAGCCCCCGACCCTGACAAAATCACGGCAATAAAGAACTGGCCAAGCCCCTCTAACATAAAAGAAGTGAGGCAGTTCCTCGGGTTGGTAGGCTACTACCGAAGGTTCATCCCCACGTTCACCAAGATGGCAGCCCCTATGCAGGACCTCCTTATAGGACAATCTAAGACCAGAAGCCAAAAGCCACCCTTCAAGTGGGACAAGCCGGAAGAGGAGTCCTTCAGCCAGCTGAAGATGGCCCTCACGGGGGATGAGATCCTGGCCTACCCTGATTATGGCCAGCCTTTTATCCTCCACACAGACGCCAGTAATGTGGGGGTGGGAGCCGTACTGTCACAGAACCAACAGGGCAGAGAAAGGGTAATCGCGTACGCCAGCCGGAAGCTGAGGCCCACCGAGAGAAACCCGGAGAATTACAGCTCCTTTAAGCTGGAGTCCTTGGCAGTGGTGTGGGCCGTAACAGAACGTTTCAAGCATTACCTGGCCTCTGTGAAGTTCACTGTGTACACGGACAACAATCCGTAGACACATCTGGACAATGCGAGACTTGGTGCCCTAGAGCAGCAGTGGATGGCCCGGCTAGCAAACTATGACTCCACCATCAAGTACCGGGCAGGCCGAGCCAATGCCAATGCAGATGCCCTATCGAGAATGCCCCACTTGCCCGATGAGGGAGAAGATCCAGACGATTTGGAGGAAATAGAGCTCCCTGCATTCCACCGGTACGGGGCCACTCAGTACTCCTACCGTGTAAGAGACAAAGACTTGACCACTGTCATGTTCAATCCCTTACCTCACCACGGCTGGGCTGAAACTCAAGATAGTGACCCTGCAATTCACCTGGTGAAAGACCTGTTGACCCAGGCAGACGCTAGCCCTGGCTCGGACGCTCCAGAGGAAGCCAAGCAGTTATGGAAGGAGAAAAGCAGGCTATTCCTCTACGAAGGTAAGCTGTGCAGAAGGCTTGTCAACCACCGGACGCACGAGCTGACCTGGCAGGTAGTGGTCCCGAGACGAGATGCAGCAATGGTCCTGGAGGCCTACCATGACAGAGCGGGACACTTCGGGTGGAAGAAACTGGAGTTCCTACTGAGAGAGCGGTTCTACTGGGTCGGAATGAGAGGGGCCATAGAGAAGTGGTGCAGGGACTGCGGCCCATGTAACCTCAGAAGGAAGGACGATACCAGCCAGAAGACGCCCTTGATGCCCATCATCACCAGGCAGCCTCTTGAGCTGGTAGCTCTGGACCATGTGAAACTGGCTCCAAGCCGGTCGGGCTACGTCTATGCCCTGACAATAGTGGACCACTATTCCCGGTTCCTGGTGGTGGTTCCTGTTAAAGACTTGACAGCCCAAACAGCGGCCAGAGCCTTCCAACAACACTTCTGCCGTCCACACGGGTATCCGGAACAGGTCTTGACAGATCAAGGTCCAGCGTTTGAGGCTGAAATCTTCCAGGAGTTCTGCAACCTCTACGGCTGTAAGAAGATTCGGACAACGTCTTACCACCCACAAACCAACGGGCTGTGTGAGAAAATGAATAATATCGTCATTGATCGCCTCAAAACGTTGCCCCTGGAAGAACGCAGCCTGTGGCCGGAGAAGCTGCCAGACCTGATAGACCTATACAACCATATCCCGGTGAATGCTACAAATTGCACCCCGGCTTACCTGATGAGGGCAAGACCAGGTAAGCTGCCGATAGACCTGGAGATGGGAGTCCTGACCCCCGAGGACACATCCCCAGACGCAGACTGGGATACGGAACGGCGGCTACAGTACAAGAAGGTACAGGAGAGTGTGGAGAGGAGTCTGGCTCAAGCGAGAGAAAAGCAAGAGAGGCTCTTCAACCAACACGCCCCTGCTGGTCCCCTGGAACCTGGTGAGCAGGTCCTGAAGCGGAAGAGAAGGCTTCACAAGCTAGATGACTAGTGGGAGAGCGACCCGTACACAGTACTGCAGTCCAACCACAACAACCCGAAGGTATGTGTAATTACCAAGGATGGAGGCGAAACCACTAGCACCGTCTCCAGAGACCACCTAAAAAGGTGCCCCAAGCAACTACAGAGTGCAGGAGAAGATCAAGATGACCTTGAACCCACAGAAGACAAGAAAGAAATGATCAGCACAGTTCTTGGAGAGTTCCCCCAGTCCTGGACTCGGATAAATGATGCAATAGTGGTACCCGTCCTACACTTCCTTCAACCAACCCAGCAGGAACCTACAGGAGAGCAGGAGGAATCAGAAGACCAAGCAGCCCTAGAGGCAGAAGAACCCATGCCAGCAGCCCAGGAGAGTCAACCCTCTGCTGACAGTGAGCCTGCCATACCTGCGGTAAAGCCAAAGGACCCGCAGATAGCTGCCTGCACTGCCTGTAAACCCAGCTAGTAGCTGTACCCTGAATGCTAGTGGGGAAAGTCAGGTTAGACCACCACCAGACAGTGGGTTACGCAGGTCAACCCGGAGCACTAGGGGGCAAATACCAGCTCGCTGGAAGATCTAAATGCTGTATATTGTAAATGTTTTATGTTTGTTGCCTGGTTGCTAATTATGTTTTTCCAGTCTTTCTAGTTCATGGACTAACAGGTTATGGACGCTGAATAACCGGAACTGTCTTTTAGATAGTTGCACTTGGTGCCCTCTTTCGAAGATGGCCAAGGAAGAAAAATCTGTCCGGTGTGGCCTCCTTGTGGCCCAAAGTAGAGAGCTCAGCCTTGTCGCCACGCCCAAGGCCAGGAACTTGGGGTTTAGGGAAACAGGTCCCCACACCGTGGAAAACTTCACCTTGTTGGGTGACATGGACACCCGGTCATGGAAGCGCCGTGACCTCAAGGACAAAATATACTTGTATATTTGTTATGTTGTCATTTATATCCTGTATTTGTGTTTCCTATTTAGTCCGGAGTACTACATTTTACTAGGGGAGAATGTGTCACCCCAGGCCTGGATGCCACAAACAATAATCTGTTTCTGAGAACAGGAGGGAGGTCCCCTGGTTAGGGACAATTAGCATACAGCACCTCCTGTCCCAGGCCAGCAGGGGGAGCTGGCTGCCCCTATAAAAGCTGGAACTGGGGGCAGGGTTAGAGAGAACTGGAAGACCTAGCTCAGGAGTGAGACTAGTCCCAGAGAAGGAGGGACAGTTCAGCTGTAGCTGAGGAGTCCGTGAGGCAGAGGAGAAACTGCAAGCCAGGGACAGAGGTGGCGAGAGCCGGTCCTGGGAGAGAACCAATCTACCGGACATTGGGGTCCGGGGCTGTCAGGGTTACAAGCCCAGCAGCAGAGAACCAACCTGCGAGGGATTTCAGGTCCCTTGGCCTAAGAAGCCTGGAGGCTCCACCACACAGAGGGACCAGTACATCGAGGAGCAAGCAACAGGTACCCAAGGTACTCAAGGCCCTAGACGCATGCCATACAGGAGAGAAGTACACGGCCAGCTCAGGGACGTGGGCTATTACACCACGAAAAGGGGGATAGTCAGAAAGAGCATAGAGAGAACGGTAGGCCTACACACTCACCCTGACCAGTGGGGCTCGCCCGAATGCTCTCAGACACCCAGGCCCATTCCTAACCGGTACTGTTGGGTCATTAATAATATCTACAATAAAGACCCTGAACTGTTTGAAGCGGACTCTGAACTCTTACTATTGCGGCCTGCACTATCACCCCCAACATCCACCTACACTGCCCTGAGGCTACACTCTTCCCGTGGGGAGTTATCCTACACCTGTGCTGCACACCAACACCAGACTCAGCAGTCTGCCTCGCAGCGGCGGTTATCCCTGACCGCAATCCACGGGTGGCGTAGTCGGACATTCAAAACACTGATAAATAGACTGCCACCATTTGGTCTGAACACCCTGAGCCACGGGATCGGGTTGCCACTACTACCCCCATCAGCACCGTACACTAGAAGGCCCGGTTCCGTGTACCCCACGGCCCAGGGAGCGAGTCATGTGCATCAAATTATACATACACATATGGGGCAGTGGGGCTTCATACTATATACAGGTGCTTCTCACAAAATTACAATATCATCAAAAGTTAGTTTATTTCAGTTCTTCAATGCAAAAAGTGAAACTCCTATATTATATAGAGTCATTACACACAGAGGGATCTATTATATAGAGTCATTACACAGAGGGATCTATTATATAGAGTCATTACACACAGAGGGATCTATTATATACAGTCATTACACACAGAGGGATCTATTATATAGAGTCATTACACACAGAGGGATCTATTATATAGAGTCATTACACACAGAGGGATCTATTATATAGAGTCATTACACACAGAGGGATCTATTATATAGAGTCATTACACACAGAGGGATCTATTTTAAGTGTTTATTTGTGTTAATGTTGATGATTATGGCTTACAGCCAATGAAAACACAAACGTCATTATCTCAGTAAATTAGAATACTTCATAACAACAGCTTGAAAAATGTTTTTAAAATCCGAAAAGTTGGCCTACTGAAATGTATGTTTAGTAAATGCCCTCAATACTTGTTCGGGCTACTTGTGCATCAATTACTGCATCAATGCGGCGTGGCATGGAGGCGATCAGCCTGTGGCACTGCTGAGGTGTTATGGAAGCCCAGGTGGCTTTGATAGCAGCCTTCAGCTCATCTGTATTGTGGGGTCTGGGGTCTCATCTTCCTCTTGACAATACCCCATAGATTCTCTATAATAGATTCTCTATGGGGTTAAGGTCAGGCGAGTTTGCTGCCAATCAAGCACAGTGATACTGTTGTGTGTAAACCAGGTATTGGTACTTTTGGCCGTGTGGACAGGGGCCAAGTCCTGCTGGAGAATGACATTTCAATCTCCATAAAGCTTGTCGGCAGAGGGAAGCATGAAGTGCTGTAAAATGTCCTGGTAGACGGCTGCGCTGACTTTGGTCTTGATAAAACACAGTGGACCTCCACCAGCAGATGACATGGCCCCCCAAACCATCACTGATGGTGGAGACTTCACACTAGACCTCCAGCAGCTTGGATTGTGGCCTCTCCACTCTTCCTCCAGACTCTGGTACCTTGATTTCCAAATGAAATGCAAAATTTACTTTTCATCTGAAAACAACACCTTGGACCACTGAGCATCAGTCCAGGACTTTTTCTCTTTGGCCCAGGTAAGACGCTTCTGGCGTTGTCTATTGGTCATGAGGGGCTTGACACAAGCAATGCGACACTTGTAGCCCATGTCCTGGATACGTCTGTGTGTGGTGGCTCTTGAAGCAATGACTCCAGCAGCAGTCCACTCCTTGTGAATCTCCCACAAATTTTTGAATGGCCTTTTCTTAGCAATCCTTTCAAGGCTGCGGTTATCCCAGTTGCTTGTGCACCTTTTTCTACCACACTTTTTCCTTCCACGTCCATTAATATGCTCGGATACAGCACTCTGTGAACAGCTGCTTCTTTAGCAATGACCTTTTGTGGCTTACCCTCCTTGAGGAGTGTGTCAATGACTGCCTTCTGGACATCTGTCAAGTCAGCAGTCTTGCCCATGATTGTGGAGCCTACTGAAACTGACTAAGAGACCTTTTTAAATGCTTAGGAAGCCTTTGCAGGTGTTTCTTGTTAATTCTAATTTACTGAGATAATGACTTTTGTGTTTTCATTGGCTGTAAGCCATAATCATCAACATTAGCAGAAATAAACACTTAAAACAGATCACTCTGTTTGTAATGACTCTGTATAATATATGAGTTTCACTTTTTGGATTGAAGAACTGAAATAAATTCACTTTTTGATGATATTCTAATTTTCTGAGAAGCACCTGTATGTAGCAGTGCGGCAATTATACTATATACAGTCAGGAGTATAAGTACTTGATACACTGACTAACTCAGGCATGTTTATGATATACTGAATACCTGGATTGGAGTCCTATTTGTATACAGAATATTGACTATTAATGCTGGCAGAGTAAGTCTTAGGCTATATTCACACTAGGTGTTTTTTTTCTGCAGCAAAACATAATCTCTTGGCAGGAAAGAAGTAGCGTAAAAAACGCAGGTTTTGGTGTGTTTTTTGCAGTGGTTCTTGGTGCATTTTTGGTGCGTTTTTCAGGATCCCAAAGTTCAGCTTTGCTTCCACCATAGACACATGAAAACAGGTCACCATTGCAAGACATATGTTCATGAAAAAGTACACATTACAAATGTAACAGGGGGGGGGTGAATTGGTCTGGAATGGTTTATCTAAGACCATGGCAGTGCATTGAATTTGTAGGACACTATTTACTTTCACATTACTTTCACATTATGGTTTGCCATTGAGTTGCTCAGGCATTGTTCATTTTCACACCTCCCTGGGCCACACGTGTTGTTCAATCTCACACCTAGCTCAACCAATGTTTACTTTGTAGGCATCACTAATTTAATTAAACTGTAATAATCCAAGCTGCTATCTCAGGTGACCAAGACAAGATGGTTTAAACTTGGGAAAATCACAAGAATAAATGTGTGTCACATACTTGCTTTTTTCACTAAAAACGCAGCAAAATGTTCACACTAGGCTTTTTTTCAGCATTTTTTTCCACCACCCTTTTTTTTAATGGGTGAAAAACGCTGAAATAAGTGACATACTCTACTGCAAAAAGCCATGGAAAGCACAAAATACTGAGGACAAATAAGCAAGCTTTGTGCATGAGATTTCGGAAATCTCATAGACTTTGTTGGTACTGTAACACGCAGCTGAAAATTTGCATAAAAAAGCCCGCTAAAAAAACGTCTAGTGTGAATATAGCCTTCTATAACAGTTCGCCAATGAGTTAGGATATATGACCACGATGCAGAAATGCTGCGGATTTTTCCTAAGCGTTTCTGCATCTCCCTGGGTTGTCAAGCGCTTTGCCAAGTGATTTTATCATCACTTGGAAAAGTGCTTGACAACTTGGTCACACTATATAATTCCATGCAACCGGCATGGATTTATATAGTGTGACCAAGTTACAATGCTGCAAATGCAGCATCAATAATAAAAAAAAAGAATAATAATGGTGAACAATAAAAAAAACCCATTATACTCATCTTCCGATGGTCCTCGATCTCCTTCTCCGGTGCGTCCGGTGTCTTCGGCGGATCACGGTGCTGTAAAAGGACCTTCCATGACGTCATTTAGCCATGTGACAGGTCACGCGACCGCCGATGTCAGCGGTCGCGTGACCTGTCACATGACTAAATGGCGTCATGGAAGGTCCTTTTACCACCGCGAGCAGCCGAAGAGCCAGCAGCACCGCCGGGAGCAGACAGGGGCCATCAGAAGGTAAGTATATGTTTATTTTTTATTTTAATTCTATTTTAACTACAGGTACTATGGTACCCGGGTCTGGAGGAGAGTCTCTTCATCTCCAGACCCGGGTACCATCCACGCATTGAGTCGCATAATATCCACATGTGTATGTGTAGTCATGTGGATGTTATGCGTTCCAATGCAAGTCAATGGCGGCTAAATCGCAGCGACTCTGCAAAATTAAAGGACGTGCTGCGGATTTTTCCGCAATGATAATCCGCAGCGGAAATCTCCGCGGCATGTGCACAGCACATGCGGATTATCATTGGGGACCATTGCAGACCTATCACCAAGCGTTTTTTAAGTGTTTCCGCGGCGGAAGTTACGCTGCAGAAACGCCTAAAAAACGCATAGTGGGCACACAGCCTTAAAAGTTCTATGGTGAAGAAAAACACGGGTGATAATAAATGCGAAATATACAATATTTCCCATAATATGACTGAGGATATCTTTAGGGTGTATTCACTGTTTTTTCTTCTGCAGCAAAAATGCTGTGTTTTACAGTACCATCTTAGTGAATGACATTTCTGAAATCTCATTCACATGCTGTTTTTTTGGCATTTTTTTTTAATCTGCAGCTTGTCAAGTCTTTCAGAGGTTTTGCAGCATTTTTCACCCATTCAAATGAATGGAAAAAAAACACAAGTAAAAACACCTGAATTTTAAGCAGCGTTTTTCCTGCCTCCTTTGATTTTTGAGGAAGAAAAAAAATGCTGCCAAAATCCAACTTGTGAACACACCTTTATCCTGGTTGTGTTCTAATTGGATATAAAATAGAACGGCCATGATAACATGGGTAGTTAATTGTACGGTGTTTTCACTTTATATAATACCAGGCCGCATTCTATTTGCGCAGAGCTGCTCCGTGAAGATTCTATCACAAGATTCCATGATGACATCACAGGTGATGGTGACATCACTGCTCACAGTCGCTATATATACAATGCACATAGGCTCACCCGTGCCTTTCTTGGCTCTATAGTGACTGATAGCACTTGCAGTTTTTCACTATGGCTGGAATTGTTTTGGACATTCCTCAGGTAAAAGCACTATTGATGATCCTTATGATCAATCGTCCTAACAGTGTGCTTCTACCACCCGATGGCGTCCTCAGCTTCACTCACCGGCTGGTGATGGAGCTAGTAAAGGATTGCCTGACCAAACATCGACAACGTCGTCTAACGTCAGACTATCTGACGGATTTACTTCAGAACATCAGGACATTACTACACCAGGTAAGTGGCGGACACTCTGCACAGAACATCTCAATATTAACAGATAATAATGGAGGGATAGAAGCTTTTTCTTCTAATATATCGTATTTTGCAGACCATAAGACGCACCAAAAATTTTTGGGAGGTAAATAGGAAAAACATTTATTATAATAAAATGGGGGTCTGTCTTATAGTCCGAATTTTCGGTTGCTTACTGAGGGGGGTGGTGGCAGTGGAGCGAGGTCACAGGAGGCAGAGTCGCTGCTGCAGGAAGTCAGCAGTAGGAGTGGGGCGCTGCTGCGGGCCCCAAGCTGGGAGGAGCGGGGTGTCCAGAAGGTGCGAGGCTGCTTGCCCTGGGCTTCAAGGAAATGTTAGCGGTAATTCAGGAGGGGAGGCCCTGCTCTGCTTATTGATTTCTCTGCAGTGGGCTTCAAGAAGTAGGCTGCTGGAGATGGCCAATACGCAGATTGAGATCTCAGCTCGTCATTGAGCCGAGATCTAAATCTGCACATGCACTGCCTCCAGCGGCCATTTGCCTGAAGCCCACCGCCAGAAAATCAATGGGCAGAGCGGGGACTCCCCTCCTAAATCACCGCTAACATTTCCTTGAAGCCCAGGGCCCGCAGCCTCGCACCTCCTGGATACCCCGCTCCTCCCAGCTCGGGGTCCGCAGCAGCGCCCCACTTCTACTGCCGGCTTCCTACAGCAGTGACCCTACCTCCTGTGACCTCACTCCACCACTGCCACCCCCCTGGTAAGCTACATTCAGACAATTATTATTATTAATAATCTGTCTGATATGCTGGGGTGGAGAGTTCCAGAGTAGGGGGGATGCACGGGAGAAATCTTGTATGCGATTGTGGGAAGAGGAGATAAGAGGGGAGTAGAGAAGAAGATCTTGTGAGGATCGGAGGTTGCGTGCAGGTAAGTACCGGGAGACTAGGTCACAGATATATGGAGGAGACAGGTTGTGGGTGGCTTTGCATGCCAAGGTTAGGGTCTTGAACTGGAGTCTCTGGGTAATGTGGAGCCAGTGAAGGGATTGGCGGAGCGAGGGGAGAAGCCAGGGAATAGCGGGGGGACAGGTGGATTAGTCAGACAGCAGAGTTTAGGATAGATTGGAGGGGTGCGAGAGTGTTAGAAGGGAGGTCAAAAATTTTGGAAAAAAAGGCATCTTATAGTCCAAAAAATACGGTAAAACACAACGAGTCCCCAAATACAGTATGTAGTCATTGTATCTGCAGACAGAGAACCGATGTCACATACAATTTCCGCCTCCATTCTGACCGCTCTCATCTCAAAATTCTCCTTTCCATTTTTCCTTCTTTATAGGCTGAAGAAAGATCTCAGACTGAAGATTTGGCTGTCTTTAAAGAACTGGCCGAAAAAGTCCAGTCTATACTAGAACGCTCATTGGAACGCCCGGTAAGGATCAATATTAATAGACGTATCTTAATCCACCGTATCTGAGGAGACTTTCTGAGAAAAGGTCTGAAGATGGCGCGGGATTTGTATCGTTACAATTGGTGCATCTGTAAATGTTGGTTTAGTCCTTCATGATTTATGTATTTGGTGATTTAGTGAAATCTTCCACATATTAATTATATATATTATATCTATCAGGAAACAACAGGAGGCGACACCAAATATGGGCAAAATGTGACCCCGAAAATCCCTGACCCTAATAGGAGTCAGCCGGAGCTGAACAGCGATCTGATTACAGGTGAGCGATCACCCGACCTTCTACAAGGAATGTCCAGATATTACAGAGGACGGAGGATAATGTTAGATTTACTCTCTACTCTGTGTAATGGGAACCTGGCAGCACATTGTTACATATAGAAGTAGTGGTGTGACGGTATAGGCCATTGTCCCCTAATAATAATTGTTTGTAGAAATCCAATGTGCCAGTCAGGAGAAATGTAAAGTAGACACCATATACAAATCAGAATGGAAGTGCGCTGGGGGCGTGAAAGAAGAAATCCAAGTGCAGTGACACGCCCCCAGTGCACTTCCAGGCTAATTTGCAAATCTCTCCTATGTTTCAGCTCTCTTACCATCACTCGTATGTGCAGCGTGGGTGGGGGGTTCCTCATTCATGTGATGGAGGGTCCATTCTGCAGTGCTATAGCAAGTAACATGAAATAAATTTAAATTGCATTACTGCTCTAGAAAATGGGAAAAAAATAAGATACTGAGCACATAATTTGGCCAATTCATGAATGCCCAGCAGTCAATGACAAGGCGATCTTTTTGTTGGAATCCTCTCCTAATGTGTATCCTCTCCTAGGCTGAAGCCTACATTTATATGGGTAGGTAGGATCCTGTTGTAATTAAAACCACCCCGGGCTGATGGGTGGAGATAGGTTCCCAGCAAAAAAGGTCGCCTTGCCGTGACTGCTGGGCATGCACCGAGCAAAAGAAGGTCGCCTTGCCGTGGCTGCTAGGCATGCACCCAGAAAAAGAAGGTCGCCTTGTCGTGACTGCTGGGCATGCACCCAGCAAAAGAAGGTCGTCTTGCCGTGACTGCTGGGCATGCACCCAGCAAAAGAAGGTCGTCTTGCCGTGACTGCTGGGCATGCACCCAGCAAAAAAAAAGGTCACCTTGCTGTGGCTACTTGGCATGCACCCCGAAAAAGAAGGTCGCCTTGCCGTGGCTGCTGGCCATGCATGAATTGGCCAAATTATGCGCTAAGTATCTTCCTTTTATCCTATTTTCTACAGCAGTAATGCAATTCAAATTTCATTTATTTCATGTTTACATGCTATAGCGTTACAGAGTGCAACTTTGTTAGTTATGTATTTGGATAGCTACTCTTAGTATGCACCTGTTCACACCCATTTTCTTTTCGGAAGTGATGGTCAGTCTTTTGTTATTTATGAAGGGGTTCCTCCATCATTTACATTACATTTATCTATGGATTCCCCGTATATTCTCATATTTAGAATCCCCATATAACGAGTATTAATCCCATTTACAGACATCTTGTCATTTCTCCGTTATATTGCTGTATTATCTATGTAGGAATAATATCCTCTAATACATTTCATTTCTTCATCATTATTTTAGAAACAACTGAGCTGTCGAATCCTAACAATGGAATTAGTGAGATCCCGGAGATCCAAGAATCCGTAAGTATCATAGAGGGGGATGCGTGTGTGTCATCAGATCATGGGGTGTGAATGACTCGTCCAGTATTATCCCCCATACAACCATGGGACGTCTCTATTCTAAGTGTAGATGACCCTATGGTGTTAATTACATTTGAATTACAGGGAATCTGTCACCAGGTTTATGCTATTTGGTCTGAGGGAAGCATGATGCAGGGACAGAGACCCTGATTCCATGTGTTGATTACTTTACTCGGTGGAGCAGTTGTGATAAAATCACTATTTTTTTCTGCTGCAGAGCTCTGAATGCTGAGTCTTGTATAACCCCGCCCACACCATTGATTGGCAGCTTTCTGTGTACACTGTGCATAGGCAGAAAGCTGCTAATCAGTGGTGGAGGCAGGGGTACAGAGCAATAGGACTACCTGGCTAGACAGATAGTCTTCTAGTGATAATCTACTGATTTTATTGAAACAGCCACACACAGCCTAGTAAGTAACACATCACTGGAATCAGGGTCTCTGCCCCTACATCATGGTGATTTCAGAATACATAGCAAACACCTGGTGACAGATTACCTGTAAGTCCTCCTCTGTGTGATCTCCCACATTATCCAGAATGTTATAGTAATGTATGATGACCGTTGCAGGGCGGCTCCAGGATTTCGTGGGCCCTGGGCGAAAGAGTCTCAGTGGCCCCTTTAACACATACCACGATTCATGATGCACAGATACCGCAGATAAATATATATATATATATATATATATATATATATATATATATATATATAGTACAAGCCCGAAGATTTCACTTCTTACATTACATGAGCGATATCTATTGTAAATTCCACAATAACTCAGAAAGCGGCGAATCCTCACAGCTCACAGTGCAGACCGGACAGTAATGTCCTCCACACAGTATAATGGCACCACATAGTCCTCTATACCGTATTATGAGCTCCATATATTGCTCCATATAGAATAATGGACCCCATAAAATGCTCCACGCAGGCTGTGCCCCCATATAATGCCCCAAGCAGGCTGTGACCCCACACATAATGCCCCATGCAGGCTGTGCCCCCCACATGATGCTCCATGCAGGCTTTGACCCCACACATAATGCTCCATGCAGGCTGTGACCCCCACATAATGCCCCATGCAGGCTTTGACCCCCCACATACTGCTCCATGCAGGCTGTGACCCCCACATAATGCCCCATGCAGGCTTTGACCCCCCACATAATGCCACATGCAGGCTGTGCCCCCCCCACATAATGCCCCATGCAGGATGTCCCCCTCCCACATAATGGGCCATGCAGGATGTCACCCCCCATATAATTCCCCATGCAGAATGTCCCTCCCACATAATGCCCCATGCAGGCTGTGCCCCCCACATAATGCCCCATGCAGGCTGTGCCCCCCCACATAATGGCCCATGCAGGATGTCACCCCCCATATAATTCCCCATGCAGGATGTCCCCTCCACACAATGCCCCATGCAGGATGTCCCACCCCACATAATGCCCCATGCAGGATGTCCCCCACACATAATGCCCCATGCAGGATATCCCCCCCACATAATGCCCCATGCAGGATGTCACCCCCCATATAATTCCCCATGCAGGATGTCCCCCCCACATAATGCTCCATGCAGGATGTCCCACCCCACATAATGGCCCATACAGGATGTCACCCCCCATATAATGCCCCATGCAGGATGTCACCCCCCCATATAATGCCCCATGCAGGATGTCCCCCCAACACATACTGCCCCATGTAGGATGTCACCTCTCACCCCATATATTGCCCCATGCAGGATGTCACCTCTCACCCCATATAATGCCCCATGCAGGATGTCACTTCTCCCCCCCATATAATACCCCATGCAGGATGTCACTTCACCCATATAATGCCCCATGCAGGATGTCACCCCCCATATAATGCCCCATGCAGAATGTCACCTCTCACCCCATATAAAGCCCTATGCTGGATGTCACTTCCCCGCCATATAATGACCCATGCAGGATGTCACTTCTCCCCCTCATATAATACCCCATGCAGGATGTCACCCCCCTATATAATGGCCCATGCAGGATGTCACCCCCCATATAATTCCCCATGCAGGATGTCCCCTCCACTTAATGCCCCATGCAGGATGTCCCACCCCACATAATGCCCCATGCAGGATGTCCCCCACTCATAATGCCCCATGCAGGATATCCCCCCCACATAATGCCCCATGCAGGATGTCACCCCCCATATAATTACCCATGCAGGATGTCCCCCCCACATAATGCTCCATGCAGGATGTCCCACCCCACATAATGGCCCATACAGGATGTCACCCCCCATATAATGCCCCATGCAGGATGTCACCCCCCCATATAATGCCCCATGCAGGATGTCCCCCCAACACATACTGCCCCATGTAGGATGTCACCTCTCACCCCATATATTGCCCCATGCAGGATGTCACCACTCACCCCATATAATGCCCCATGCAGGATGTCACTTCTCCCCCCATATAATACCCCATGCAGGATGTCACTCCCCCCATATAATGCCCCTTGCAGGATGTCACCCCCCAAGTAATGCCACATGCAGAATGTCACCTCTCACCCCATATAAAGCCCTATGCTGGATGTCACTCCCCCCCCATATAATGACCCATGCAGGATGTCACTTCTCCCCTCATATAATACCCCATGCAGGATGTCACCCCCCTATATATTGCCCCATGCAGGATGTCCCCCCCATATAATGCCTCATGTAGGATGTCACCTCTCACCCCATATAATGCCCCATGCAGGATGTCACTCCCCCCCATATAATGCCCCATGCAGGATGTCACTTCTCCCCCCCATATAATACCCCACGCAGGATGTCCCTACCTCCCCCCCATATAATGCCCCATGCAGGATGTCACTTCTCCCCCCATATAATGCCCCATACCTCCATACATAAAAAAAAAAAATCAAATGCTCACCTCACTGCTCACCAGCTGTGGAGAGGTAAGTATTGTGCCGGCCGTGGTCCAGGGCAAGCATTGGGGGGGGGGAGCAAGGCCCACTAGCTGGCGCTGGCACCACTCTCCTCTGCTCACCGGTCCCATAGCACGCCAGGGTGCCCTACAGCAAGTGGGCCCCTCGCCTACTCAGGGCCCTGGCACTTGCCTGGGTGTGCTGGGTGCTAGCGCCGGGTCTGCCGAGCGTCCGGTTTGTATCCTCCCAACATCATATCAGTGTAAATCATCTGGGACATAATATGGGGGGAGAAGTTTTTGCATCTGTAACTTTTTTCCTGCATCTTCAATAAATCAGTATTATTTCTTATTCTTTTATAGAGCGTGATGGATTCATTGGTTCCGGCGAGAAAGCCGCATATGAGCGACTATGAAACTTCCAAACTCATCAGCAGTGGAAATTTTGGGTGAGATTTCTGTTGCCATAATCCACATTTCTCAGGGTTCCCTATGACAATGCTTCTGCCCCTGCACTCTGCCATTCAGTGTTATCATAGGGAAATTATATGATCTGTAGCAAATCAAACTGTAAGGAAAGCGATTTAAATAATATAATTACATATAATATAATATATAATAATATAATATTATTACATTCGCCTGTGCTAGACCCTCATCTGTTCTTATGCTGCCTCCTCCACCTGAGCTTTTCTGCTCTCCACTTGGGACCTTTGTTTTGATGGGGGGGCTCCATTATGAAGCTGATCAGAGAAGTTGGCTACACATGGTCACATGAAGGGTGACACCATATTGACGTCAATGACATCTACACCCTCCACCATGACCATGTGGGCCCAATCACTGGCCTCAGCAGCAGAAGAGAGCCCTGGAGCACATTCATTTTGGACCAATTTTATTTGCACTAAATTGTATTTGGTCAGTTATAGCGAATCTGCCCAAAGAGAATTTCGATAGATTCTCGTATCTATAATGTGACCTGGGTGATGGCTCCGGCAGAAGTGGCATTGTGGAGACCTCCAATAGGTGATCTATGTAGTGCTATTTTATGTATTTCTAGATGTGGATTTATAGTGGCGGCCAGACTTCTAGTATTAAACATATGCAAATTGTCTCTTCAGAGAGGAAGCAAACTAGAACTCCACCTATAGGAAGTAGCAATCCTAAAAGTCAATATCGACCCTTTAACAAGCCTTGTCACATGACTTAGGATAATAGCCAAAACCAAAATCTCAATTTGCAGGAACTGTGTTCTGGGGTACTGCCCCTCTTCAGTGCAAAGTGTGAATGGTTTGACTGGGTGAGAGGTGTCTGACCGGTATCCAAGGGGTTGACGTTTCTCCTTGCGGACATGAGGAGACTTTTAAGCCGCAATGCTCCTCTGGGAAATAGGATTGCTACTTCCTATAGGTGGCACTAGGGTGCTAGTTCTCTTCCTCTCTGAAAAGAGACAATTTGCATATTTCCCAGAAGAGCATTGCAGCTTAAAAGTCTCCTCACCTTGACATGCTTAACATGGCTTTTTCCGCAAGGAGAAACGTTACCGCTTGGATCCCAGTCAGATGCCTCTCACCCAGCCAAACCATATCTCACACTTTGCACTGATGAGTGCTTGTACCCCAAAACATAGTGTCCGAAAATTGAGATTTTGTTATGGCTATTATTCCATGTCATGTGATAAGGCTAAAGGGTCGATATTGACTTTTAGGATTACTACTTCCTATAAGGGGCACTAGAGTTCTAGTTCTCTTCCTCTCTGAAGAGACAATTTGCATATTTCCCAGAGGATCATTGAGGCTTAAAAGTCTCCTCACCTTGACAAGCTTAACATGTCACTCTCCGCAAGGAGAAATGTTACCCCTTGGATACCAGTATTAAACATATAATGATTTCTATAGATGGATTATTAATAAGGATTTATTATAACCGATGGATTCTCCTTCTCTCCAGGGCCGTCTACTTAGTGCATCATAAAGACTCACACCAGACCTTTGCTATGAAGAAAATGGCTAAGCGGAACCTAAATACTGCACAGAGATTGGAATGGGCCTTTTTGGAGAGGGACATCTTAACATTTGCTGATTGTCCCTTTGTGGTCTCCATGCTCTGCTCCTTTCCAACTAGATCTCACCTGTGTATGGTCATGGAGTATGTAGGAGGTAAGACACATCTATTGTATTATATTCAGCCCATGTCTGCTTTCATCTTATCACTGCTCATATCATTAGGACATTGTTGGTTACTTCCCCACAAAGCATTTACTATAGGTTATCTATTACCAAGATGCTCGTAAATTCATTGATCTTGGTGCAGGGGCGCTATGGGGCTCATCAGTCGGAGGGGGTCTGTCGACGCTCGGCAGTGGGCAGCATCCCTCCACCTGTCATCACAATTTCAGCGTTATTTGCTTCTTCAAGGAGGTGGGGCTGGTGGGGGCAAAAATACTGAGTAGGTGACTAGTAGGGGCCAAAATACTGAAAGGGGGCCGTATGGCTAGATATGGGGGGACTGTGAATGCTGAGTGGAGGTCATCATATTAAGTGGGGTGCTGTGGGGGTCCTCACTCTATATGGAGGCCCCCATTCTGTGTGGGGACATCATACTGAGTGGGGAGTTATGCGGACCATTATATTGTGTGAGGGACTATGGGAACCAATATCCTGAGTGGGAGGGTTGCTGTGGGTGCCATCACACCGAGTAGGGGGTTGTGGCTGGCCTCCTTCTAAGTGGTGGCCTCCTTAGGAGGATTCACTGTGGGGATACCATACTCATTGAGTGTGGGTGTGGGCATTTTTGGGAGCATCATACTCTAAAATGGCCATAACAGTTGTATTGCTGGTGAGAACACCAAGCTGCTTCAACAGGGATATAAATATATTTCTTTTTTATTTTTTAGGGTGGGGGGCAATTACAACTTTTGATATGGGGTCTTGTGATTTCTATGTACGCCACTATCTGTGTGATCTCCCCAGGATGTTTCCGCTCACTGCTCATTATACATCATGGTTATCTTCTCGTGGTATATCATGGTTATCTTCTGTATAAACCCCTCACCGGTCATATTTCCTTTCTTCTATAGGTGGAGACTGTGGGACCCTTCTAAGCACCAGGGGTCCTTTCTCTGTCCCCATGGCCCGCTTGTACTTTGCAGAGGCGGTACTTGCCGTGGAATACCTGCATAGTTACGGTGTGGTGCACAGAGACCTGAAGCCGGAAAAGTAAGTGCCCCCGTAGTATAATAAAGTGGGGAAAGTTGTCATTTATTATCATTCAGTCTGTGAGGCTAAAGCCATCTTCTCTTTTGCAGCCTCCTGATTACATCTACTGGACATATTAAAGTTACCGATTTTGGGATTTCTAAAGTTGGTCTAATGATACCGAAAACCAACACCTACAAGGAATTAGCAGTGGACATCTCCAGAGAGTTCCAGGACCGTGAGGTCAGCATCACCTACAAGAACTTAGCTTGTTATTTGCAAATCTCATTACACTATTGTCTCTTCTCTACGTTCTTCCTTTCTAGAGAACTTTTCCACTAATATTTTATCTTCTGCATTGTGTTTTAACGATGATATCTTGTCATAATAATTGTTTCATCGATTCTCATCTCTATGTTCTGTTGGTTTCCAGTTCTGTGGCACCCCATGTTACATAGCCCCAGAGATCATCCTGAAAGAAGGCTATGGAAGACCTGTTGACTGGTGGTCATTGGGGATCATCCTGTATAAATTCCTGCTGGGATGTGTACCATTTGATGCTGATTCCCTCACTGAGCTTTATAAAAGGGTTGTCATTGGTGAGTAGAATAATCCGATCATTGCGTTGATTGGTTACATTTGTTTAGTTATTTCCTTTGCTTTATGTTACAGTCCAGTAAAGAGGTTTTATTTTCTGTAATTTTCTATGTAACAGGAGAACTAATTTGGAATTGTGATCGCGCTCCACCCCTGGATGCTCAGAATCTCATCACTGAGCTGCTCAGAAGAAATCCTGTGCGTAGACTTGGGACAGGTAACAGATATACTAGTATTAATATTCCCTTATTAGACCAAGGACATATCGCTCATGTCCATGAAGATCAGCATTTCTCTATCAGCTCATCTACTGTATTTCTAGTTCTCCACACTAAGACTTTCAGTTTATTTCCTTCATGTCGGCTCAGTTTTGTCATTAGTTCAGATTACGATAAACTGTTCAGATATGGAGCCATCCCTGACTATGTCCGCATCACTTTTGTTTTTCTTTTTCTAGGAGGAGCATTTGAGATCAAGGTTCATCCATTCCTGAGTGACTTGGACTTTGACAACATTCTGAGCCAGGAGCTGGAGTATGTTCCTCAGCTTGTTTCAGACGCAGACACCAGCTTATTTATCAGTAAGTAGAAGGAGACGTCATCTAGACTAAGCGACTGTTTGTCTCATCTTCCCTAATATGTGATCATCTGTTCCCATTAATATTAGTGATAAATAATGACTGTGTTATACTGACAACCTCTAATAATACTTCATTACCTATTTCTTGTAGATCATTCTGATATAAACAAACATCTGGTCTCAAAGGATGAGGAAGGCACAAGTGAGAACAATGAGAGCCTTGACTTCCAAAATTTTACGTCATCTTCTGAAAAGCTTTGTAAAGTAAGTATGTGATTAATAAATCCAAAATATGTAAAAAAAAATAAAAAAAACTCTAAAAGTACATAAAAAAAATATTTCATATCTTATTTTTATCCGTATTTAGCTCTGTACCATCGCTACCAGGATGGTGAACAATGAGGATCCCAATGCCCCTCCAGAGTATACACAAGAAACCAACACAAACATCTCAGAAATGTGAGTAGATTAGAAAGGGTCATTACTGGGAGTTCCAGGCTGATCTATGTACACAACACCAAATATAGGACATAAATAACAGAATATCAAATGCAGCATTCACCGCTTCATGGTTAATGGTCATTGTACTTTTGGCTTCAGAAAATGCAGAAGATAACAGCCCATAATTGTGGCATGTCATGCATTTTTAGCACTGCCTACTCTGTAGGAGAGCTGTAGTATTACTTGCCAGACATTCTTGGTAGTTGTGTTCTGATCCATGTAAGGTAGTTTGGAGCAGAAAACCTTCCCCACTATGACAGTCATATGTCCTATTAGGCCTTATAGTCAGTGTTCTTATAGTGAGACAACCCATTTTATACTGTGTTTACTTACGATTTACATGTTTTTCTTCTTCAAACAGGCAGAAAGAATCTGTTCCTGTATGTAATACAGACGATGCTGTTACCATCTTGCCACCCTCGTCCCCATTGCCAGGTATGTACATGTCTACAGCACCAACAATGGGAATGTTGACTTCAAGGCTCAAATATTTCCACATGGTTTTTCTGGTCTACTATGTTATCCATGTTTCATGGATCTCAGCTATGTTGACCATGGGTTCGTACTGTATCCCTATTTCCCTAATTTTGTACAGGAGTTTTTTTTCATGTATTCTGTTTATTACGTTGCATCATCTTTTAACCTAGTGAGATATAGCGACTGTGTTATACTGACACCCTCTAACAATCCTTCCTTACCTATGTCTTGTAGATCACTCTGATGAAAACAACCATCTGGTCTCAGAGGATAAGGAAGGCACAAGGGAGGACGATGAGAACTTTATCTTCCGAACATTTGCATCATCATCTTCTGAGAGGCTTTCTAAAGTAAGTATGTGATCGATAAATCCAAAATATGTACAAAAAAGGATCTACAAAATGAAAAAGTATATATATTTCATAACTTATTGTTATCCACATTTAGCACTCTACCACCACTAACGGGATGGTGAACAACGAGGATCCCAAGGCCCCTCCAGAGTGTACACCAGAATCCAACACAAACATCTCAGAAATGTGAGTAGATTATGGGGTCATTACTGGGAGCTCCAGGCTGATATATGTGCACAACATCAAATATAGGACATAAATACCATAATATCAAATGCAGCATCCACCGCCCCATGGTTATGGGTCATTGTGCTTTCAGCTTTCGGAATTGTCGGAGATAACAGCCCATAATTGTGGCCGGTCATGCACTTTTAGTGCTGCCCTCACTGTAGGAGAGATGTAGTATGAAATGCCGGCCATTCTTGGTAGTTGTTTTCCTCTCAGCTCTCTATAAAAGGTAGTCTTGAGCAGAAGACCTTCCCCACTATGACAGTCATATGTCCTACTAGTCCTTATAGTCGGTGTTCTTCTAGTGAGACAACCCCTTTTATATAGAGTTTACTTGAGATTTACATGTTTTTCTTCTTCAAACAGGCAGAAAGTATCTGTTCCTGTATGTAATACAGACGATGCTGTTACCATCTTGCCACCCTCGTCCCCACTGCCAGGTATGTACATGTCTACAGCACCAGCAATGTGAATGTTGACTTCAAGGCTCAAATATTCCCACATGGTTTTATACAATACTATAGGTCTCTTATGTTATCCATATTATGACAAAGCAGATCCTATAAGAAGATATTGTTATTGATTTTTTTTTTAAATTTTTCATCAGAATTTCCATCTCATGAAGAAAGAAAATCGGCAATAAATCTGAGTATGGAGCAACAAAACTCAGAAAATGGAAAAAATGGGAAAAAGAGACGAGGTAAGTGTGAGAATCAACTCCATGTTGTGTGATGTCAGTGAGAATAATTCATGTGGAGTAGATGTCATCTGTCAGTGATGGGATTGTCACATGTATGATTGCTGACAATGACCCCTGACCTCTGTATGATAATATTCCTCTGCCGTCCGGCCACAGTGACTGCACAGCATTATCATGTAATATGGAGTCCCATCACTTACATTATATTTATTTCTCTTGTCATAGGTTCCATCTTCCGCCGGATCTTATCATCCTGCCGGCGTGGATTATCCAGGGCTGCTCGCGCATTTGCATGCTGTCACTGTTGCCCTAAAACCATCTAAAAGACGGGACACCTAAGCATTCAGCGCCCTGAAGTCCAGCAGATCCACCATCACTGCTGGAGCTGTATAGAAGGACCTTCACCATCTACCTGTGGCCTTCTGACTGGTCAACCTGGACAAGTTTCAGTAACGCCTCTGTCATCGGGCTCCGCGGTATTCATACTGCTCGTCTGACTTGTCATTTACTGATCACCTGGTATCTGACCTCGGCTATCTTCCTGACTTTGATTTAGTCTATTGATAATGTTCACGATTTTATTCATCCCATTATTAATTAAAAAAAAGTAAAATCTGTTACTGTTGCTCTGATTCCTTTTTGTCTTGAATTCACAAATACTTGTAACTCACTAATTGCTCTTCTTCTCACTAAATGTATTTCTCATTATCCTTAATGCAGCAGTCAGTCTCATATTTCTGTCCAGCAGTTACACTCGTGCCTCCACCCTGTACCAGTCATTACACTCATCCACAAACCTCTCCACACTGCTGCACAGTCCTGCATCTCTACCATATCTACACTCCAATGAGCTAATATTAACATCCTCCATAATCAGGACCTCCCACTCTCATGTCCAAGACATTTTCTCTGCTGCACCAGCTCTCAGGAGTGGACTACTGCAGGCAATCAGGTTCATTCCCACTATCAGAGATTTTAAGTGTGCAGTAGAAACAGATTATTTGTGGCAGGACTATCAAATCACCTCACTATTCTAAGTTTTTCCTACAGCACTCAGTAGCACTTAATATTTTG
Organism: Phyllobates terribilis; assembly: GCF_046119375.1. NCBI lineage: Eukaryota > Metazoa > Chordata > Amphibia > Anura > Dendrobatidae > Phyllobates > Phyllobates terribilis. The sequence goes on from NW_027362900.1 coordinate 1,886,392, forward strand.
TACATATACAGATAATGGTTGGTGACTGGTTCATGCAGCCTTAATTCCACAAAGATAGAAATAAAAGGTCAACATGTTTCATACATCCAAACCATCCTTAATCATGGCAGAAAAACATAATTTTAAGTTCCCACTATGAATATTTGGTGAGATATCACAGCTGTGTATTTTCACAGCACAAAGAACGCATCTTACAGATCAGCAAATCACAGTGTGCTGACGCTTAGTGTTGTAGTTTTGAACAACACCATTCATTTTATCATATAATGTGTTGAAAAATGAGAAAAAATGCCAGGTTTGGGTTCCTTCATTTTACAGTGTGTATTGTGTTGTAAAAACAAACTGACAAAATGATTCAGAGTCAGTAGTACGATTACTGTGATACCAAACTTATAAGGTTTATATATATATATATATATATATATATATATATATATATATATATATATATATACAGTGTTTAGCATAAATCAGTACACCCAAATAGTTTTGTCAGCAAACCTGTAGTTTCCTTTCAGAATCATCATTTTATATGGGATACCATACTACAAAATACTCTCGCAAATTTGAGCCATTGAATGCAAACAAGATTTAGTATTTTGAAGACCCAAAAAAAGTAATTTTCTTAACAAACTCATTCAAGATCATGTTTCAAAAATGAGAACATCCCAGTAACAGTCTTAAGAGAAAAGCTAAGTTTAGACAACAAAATTCTAATTAACAAGAACTGAACCACAGGTAAGTGTAATTATTCATTAAACAGATGTCCAGCAGACAGGTGTCTGTAAAAGGAAGTTACTTAATAAAGAAAACTCCTTCCCATTTCATGCTATCAGCAATGGCACCACATAGAAGGGAAATGTCACAAAACCTGAGAAAGAAAATAATTTCTTTGCAATAAATGTGAAGTCTACAAGAAGATCAGCAAAACTTTACTTATCAGTCAGAATACTGTAGCAAAAGTGATGCAAAACTATAACAAAGATGGAACTGCAACCATCTTACAGAGACGTCCAGGCCGACTATGGAAGTTAACACCTAAACAAAAGCGTCCTCTGATGAGAAGGGTAAGTGGCACCACATAGAAGAGAAATGTCACAAGACATTTCTGAGAAAGAAAATAATTTCTTTACAAAAAATGTGAAGTCTACAAGAAGATCAGCAAAGCTATTCTTATCAGTCAGATGGAAGTTAACATCTAAACAAAAGCATCTTCTGATGAGAAGAAAATCGACAGGCAAATCCATTGCTATTAGCTGAAGAAGTAGAAAGCCAAACTAGGGTGAGTGTTTTCCATGACACGACACGGTGTACACTGCAAATGAATGGCATTCATGAGTGTCCTCCACAAAGGAAGCCTCTCTCCCTTAAAGCCCATGAACAATAAAAGTCCGTCTACAATTTGCCAGGGTCCATGCTTAAAACTATGAGGACTACCGGGACTCTATACTGTGTATGTGCATCTTATGTGTATGTCCGTATTTTATGTTTGTGTGCACTATGTATATGCATACGTTAAAATGTGTATAGAGTATTAGCATGTGCAAATTTTATATGTGTGCCTAATATAAATATACATGGAAATGTATATGTAGGTGGTGCCTGATGGAGGGTGGGGGGCCCAGATCAGAAGTCCTGATTAAGGGCCCTTCACTGTCATTGTCTGCCCCTTATATAAACAGTAAAATCTCCTTTAATAACTGGACTTCCATTGGGGTGGACTTCTCATAGATGGCCAGTATGCATACTATATTGTGAATCTGGGCATCTCTCACAGAAAATCTGATCTGGATATGAGGGTGGTCTTCTATAAGCGGTGATGTTTTGGAGAGATTTAGGGAAAAGTCCCAATGCTTATCCATCGATCTGGTAATTTGAGTAAAATATTTGTGTTGATAACTGATCACAAAGTGACAAAATATGTAAGATTTGGCATAACCTGGCTCATTTTTCAAAAAGTTATGCCCAAGTTTTGTTGCTTTTTTGTAGACTTACACTAACTTAGTATATTGTGTGAGAAATAAATGAATTATGAATTAGTTGGCGCATTTTACCACACTCTGGGGGTCCCTGACAGTCCTTCTTTACCGGCCCTGTAGTGATGCCAATGTAAACTTCCAAGTGACCGCGCAGTCAATCACTGTCACGAATGCAGGACAACCTATGATTAGCTAATTTTTGGGAAATCCTTATAACAAAAGGGGATTGAAAATATTTACAATTATTTTAAAAGCATTAAAAAAAAACAGACCCAATACTTATAATTAGTTTGTTGAAAGTAGTCTAATTAAAGGGAGCTGAAAGGATTAGAGATTATGAACCCGATTCACCAGTGTTTTTGCCAGAAAACTGGCATAAAGCTCTTGAAAAGTTGCAAAGTTTTGTGACTTTTCCCATTTTCACATAATTTTAACTTCTTTAAAGCCCAAGACGTACTGATACGTATCTGCGCCCTGGGACTTAAGAGCCTGATACGTATTAGTACATCTTTGCGATCGCGCACACAGGCTGTGCGGGCGTGATCGCCGCCGGGTGTCAACTGATTGTCACAGCTGACACCCGGTGCTATGTGCTGGGAGAGGTCCCGCACATTAACCCCCGCAATGCTGCGATCGAAGTCGTTCACAGCATTGCGGGGGCAAGGGGAGGTGATCGGGATAGTCACCTCTCCTGCCGGCATCCAGCAATGTGTGCCGCGGCTTCCCGGATGTTGCCATGATGACCCGATTCACTGAGGGGTGCAGTTTTAAGAATGGTGTCACTTTTGGGTATTTTCAGTCATAAAGACCCCTCAAAGTGACTTCAAATGTGATGCGGTCCCTAATAAAATGGTTTTGTAAATTTTGTTGGAAAAATGAGAAATCGCTGGTCAATTTTAACCCTTATAGTTCCCTAATAAAAATAAATTTGGGTTCCAAAATTGTGCTGATGTAAAGTAGACATATGGGAAATGTTATTTATTAACTTTTTTTGTGTGACATATCTCTCCGATTTAGGGGCATAAAAATTCAAATTTTGAAAATTGCAAAATTTTCAACATTTTCGCCAAATATCTGTTTTTTTCACAAATAAACACAAGTGATATCGAAGAAATTTTACCACAATCATAAAGTACAATATGTCATGAAAAAATATTCTCAGAACCAGGGGGATCCGTTGAAGCGTTCCAGAGTAATTACCTCATAAAGTGACAGTGGTCAGAATTGTAAAAATTGGCCTTCTCATTAACGTGCAAACCACTTTGGGTTGTAAAGGGGTTAAGGACTCTACCTGCATATACAGTCATGGCGGAAAGTGCTGGCACCCTTGAAATTGTTTCAGAAAATTACACATGTTTTATTACACACATGTTTATTTCCTTTGTGTTTATTGGAACAACACAAAAAAACTGAGAAAAAAAAGGCAAATTGGACATAATTTCACACAAAACTCCAAAAATGGGCCGGAATACATATATATATTTTTGATGGGACAACACTGAAGATGCGACACTTTGATACAATGTACAGTAGTCAGTGTGCAGCTTGTTTAACTGTAAATTTGGTGTGCCTGCAAAATAACTCAACACACAGCCATTAATGTCTAAACCGCTGGCAACAAAAGTGAGTACACCCCTAAGTGTGTTCTCAGCTGATGTTATTTGTTGGTTTTTCTTTGCATCCCGAACAATTTTCTTGGCAGTTGTGGCTGAAATTTTTGTTGGTCTACCTGACTGTGGTTTGGTTTTTACAGAGCATCTGATTTTCCATTTGTTAATCACAGTTTGAACACTGCAGACTGGCATTATCAATTCCTGGGATATCTTTTTGTATCCCTTGCCTGTGTTATACTCTTTTTGCCTCCCTTTCCTGTGTTATACAGTTCAACTACCTTTTCCCGTAGATCCGTTGATAATTCTTTTGCTTTCCCCATCTCAAAATCCAGAAACGTCAGTGGCTGGATCCCAGAAACTCACTCAGCTTTATGCACACACACTGATTACAAGCAAACAGGTCATAGGTGAGGATGTTACCTTTAGTAGCCATTCAAACCCATTTGTGTCAAATTCTGTGCATGTTATCAGGCCAAAATCACCAGGGTATGTGAACTTTTTGATCAGGATTATTTGGATGTTTTTGGTTGTCATTAGTGATGAGCGAGCACTAAAATGCTCGAGTACTCGTTGCTCGGGTCGAGCAAATTGAAATACTCGGTTGCTCAACCCGAGCAATGAGCCCAATATAAGTCTAGGGGAACTTGAGCATTTTTCAGGTGGCTCCCCACGGCGGTCTGCAGAGGGCCTAAAAATTGCCCAAATCGATGGGAACTGTACTCAAATTACATGGGAACAGCATGGGGAAGACCCCTGGAAGCATCTCTGACTCCCAGATCACTGCTGTCAACAACGTCGCCAGAGTATTACGCCACTTTTACGGCGTAAGGAACATCCTTTCCAGGGTGATGACTTGTATTTAAGGCAAAATAAATAAACAAAAACAAAAATACTCCTACACACCTTGGGCTATGTTCACACGTAGCATTTTTGACACGTTTTTGCACTTTTGCCTTGCTTTCAACCAAGACAAATGCATTCACCAGGAAATGTCATTTTAACATTTTACAACCTTATCTTGCCATGTGGTGTGTGACACATCATCAGACACATGCATACAGTGCTGAAAACACATGGGAACAGCAAGGGGAAGACCTCTGGAAACATCTCTGACTCCCAGGTCACTGCCTAAATGTGTGCCCATCATAAGTGATCCTTGGCACATGTGAAGATGCCTCCCGCCATGCACCTGTCGTTGCAGACTTGCAACAATCACCGTCCACGTCCTTGTCCCACCGCAGTGTTCATTTGTCCCTACCCCATTCCTTGGAATGCAAGCACAAGAATGCCGGCAGCCACCCACCCACAGGCTGCAATACTATACTGCCAAATTTTTGACAGCTGCTTGCACTTGAAATGTGGCCTTTTAGGCTCGTGGAGGCGGAAGCTTTTCATAACCCCATGCCGGTGGCGGCCGGGTGTCCATACTCGGTCCCCAGCCGCCACTATATTTCCCGGTATCGCCTCCGCCTTCCACAAGCACGGGTCCCATAACATTACCCGTGCCCTCCCCAGTGCACTTACTGGGAAGGACCGCCTAACCACAAACACGTGGACAGGTGAATGTGGCCAGGGACGATATGGAGCCAGTCCGCAACTTTTTTTGCTAAGAGTTGTATTTAGCTCGGTGAAAGGACTGGCATAGAGGGAAACCGTATCTACCCTGCGTGTCATTTCTCCCAGAAAATCCTGTAATTGAGCTTGTTGCAGTAGCAATGGCAGCCCATCCAACATCAAATCGCACTTGTCGGTGGTGCTTTGACACACACACATCTTTCTTTGCGCATTTAATTTCTTGAATACAGAGTTGGAAAATGGCCTGATCTGTAATGCGTTTTGAGAAATAACATGCATAAGCATGGCCGATCCGCATTAAAAAAGCAGCCATAGAGTGTCCAGGAACCTTCCCCCACACTTTTCTTAGCCAGGGCTGCTTTTAGGCAGGGTTGGACGGGCCCACCAGAGAACCGGAGGCTCCTCCGGCGGGCCCTGGCTTCTCCTTCAGGAGAGTTCATAGTGCCGAGGTGAGGCCATGATGATGATAGAGGCCATCATCTGCTTAGTTTTCTGTTACTTGGAATGCAATTGCAAGTATGCAGCCAGCCACCCACCCACCCACAGGCCGCAACACTAAACTGACAGATTTCTGGGCAGTTCTTTGCACTTGAAATATGGCCTTTTAAGCTTGTGGAGGTGGAAGCTTTTCACAACCTTATGCAGGCGGCGGCCAGGTGTCCATACTCGGTCCCCAGCCGCCACTATTTTTCCCGGTATCGCCTTCGCCTTCCACAAGCACGGGTCCCACAACATTACCCATGCCCTACCCAGTGCACTTACTAAGAAGGACTGCCTAACCACAAACACGTGGACAGGTGAATGTGGCCAGGGACGGTATGGAGCCAGTCCACAACTTTTTTGATAAGAGTTGTATTTAGCTCAGTGAAAGGACTGGCATAGAGGGAAACCGTATCTACCCTGCGTGTCATTTCTCCCAGGAAGTCCTCTAAAGCTGTTTGCACTTGAAATGTGGCCTGAACATTACTGCTGGTACTTTTCTGTGGGAATGTTCTTGCCTCCTACCAGCCTGGAATATTTTCAGCAAACTATGGTACAACACCATGGTATTAGCACTGCCCCCAGTACCAGTAGCAAAGCCATCCTCAATTTCCTTCTCTGGAATTTTATTTGGTAGACTGAGTGGCTGCCCAAATACATTTTCTCACAAAGGAGCTGATGATAGAGTGGCAGTAGGTTCAAGTTTCTCCAGCCTGTTAGATATTAGAGGGTGAACGGCAGCACATTGGATCAGTGGTTAGCACTGAAGTCTTGCAGTACTGGGATCCTGGGTTCAAATCCCAGCAAGTACAACATCTGCAAGAAATTTGTATGCTCTCCCCATGTTTGCATGTGTTTCCTCCTCAGTAAAAATAGAGTGTCCTGGAATCTTCCCACACACTTTTCTTAGCCGGGACTGCTTCTCGGCTGGGTTGGAAAGTCCCACCAGAGAATTCTCTGGTGTGCCTTGGCTTCTACCTCAGTAGAGTTCATGATAGCGCTAACTTTGCAGCTGCTATGGGGCTCTTGAGCGGGTGAGAAAGGTTAGCCCTCAGAAACAAATTCTCTGGTGGGCACAATGTTTTTCAATCTGAAACAGCTTCTCAGTGGGAGTTGTATTTCACCACAGCCATATTCTTTAGCTCTGTGAAAGGACTGGCATAGAGGGAAACCGTATCTACCCCGGTTGTCATTTCTCCATCACCAGGTTCCGCCCATTGTAACACACGACCATGCCTGGCTGTATGTTCAGCGGTGAGAGCCACAGATCAAGCTGCTGTGTTACAGCTTTCAACAACTATGCAGCGCTGGGCGGTTTGTCAATTAAGCATTAAGCATGTTATCTTCAGCACAGCCTGTTGCTGTTTGGCCAAGGCAGTGCTGCAGTGCTGTCAGCTTCTGACTGATGTGGTCATTTCGGAGATGGAGGAGGAGGTGCATGAGCTGAACAATGTGATTACATTGAGGTTAAATTGGTGATGCTGTTTTTTGTACTAAAGAAAGATCCTATTGTTAACCTAATACCCCTTTGAAGAGACATAGAGGAGGGTCTCAGTAAAAAATTTTTTCCCATTATAAAGGAGCGGGTCTTCTATAGTGGTAATGCCCATGCTGTGACTACAAGGGTGGCCAAAATTTTTGAAAAAAAACACTAACAATTTAAAGACACAAAGAGCATGGCCACAGTAACAAGGTACGACATGTTCCCATTAGAAAGGAGAGGGTCTGCTATACAGTTATAGGGTATGCAGTGAATCCAACGGCTGACAAATTTTAGGAAAAACCCCACTAAGAATTTAAGGACACACAGAGCAGGGCCACAGTAACAAGGTACGACATGTTCCCATTAGAAAGTAGAGGGTCTGCTATACAGTTATATCGTATGCAGTGAATCCAACGGCTGACAAATTTTAATGAAAAACCCCAATAAGAATTTAAAGACACACAGAGCAGGGCCACAGTAACAAGGTACGACATGTTCCCATTAGAAAGTAGAGGGTCGGCTATACTGTTATAGGGTATGCAGTGAGTCCAACGGCTGACAGATTTTAGGAAAATCCCCACTAAGAATTTAAAGACACACAGAGCAGGGCCACAGTAACAAGATATGACATGTTCCCATTAGAAAGGAGAGGGTCTGCTATAAAGTTATAGGGTATGCAGTGAGTCCAACGGCTGACCAAGTTTAGGAAAAAACCACTAAGACTTTAAAGACACATAGACCAGGCCACAGTAATGACAAATTCCCATTAGAAAGGAGAGAGTCTCCCATAGTGTTGGACTATGCAGTGACTGCAAGGGCTGCCAAAAATTTGGAGGCACTTCAATGGCCCTTGGAAGAGACGTGGAGGAGCGCATCATAAAATTTTTTTACCTTTAGAAAGGAGTGGGCCTCCTATACTTGTAATGCCATGCACTAAGTGTATGGGCTGACAAACATTTACTCCTGGGGGGTATACATGGACATACTGTATAAAAAAATTTTTTTACAGGCATCATAAAAATGTAGCGCCCCGAGGGCTCGGCCGCTATAGGGGTATTGCACCTCTGCCAGAGGTGTGATATTCCACTCCCGGGTAAGGATGGAGTATGGACCAGGGTTCAGTTAGCTGCATACAGCACACTCACCCCATTTCCGAGGGACAGCTCAACGGTGCTCCCATTAGACAGAAATGCAGGCACGACAGACCATGTCCCTGGCTGGAGTGGGGAGGGGGTAAGAATACCCAGTGATGTAGGAGCAGATAGGGGTTGGTTCCTGAGCGTAGATAGGAGCCCATTGTTTGCTGGTCACCTGGGCTCATGTTCCAGAGGGAGGTATAAAAGGTGGGCACCATCTTAGAACAGTGTTCAGTCAGAGAGAAGAAGTGACAGAGTGGAGGCCTCTGCAAGTGGCTCTGCTCCGTAGGCGGGCCTAGCCTCTGAGGCCCAGCCAGCACAGAGAGAAGAGAAAAAGAGAAGTTCAGTGAGTGGAGTAAGAGAAAGAGTTCAGCCAGAGAGGGCTGACAGGGAGCTGTGGCTCAGTCTGGGCCCAGCTCCACGAGGCAGGCCTAGGGTGAAGGCCAGGAACAGAAAGGAACAAGAACAGAAAGGAACAAGAACAGAAAGGAACAGAAAAGAAAGAGAGAGAGAGAAACAGAAGGGCTCAGGAACAAGACGGCAGAAGGGACCCTAAGAACCCACGAGAATACAGGGTGAAGGGTCAGGCAGATTAAGGGTACCGGATCCCAAGTTGGTGGAGGAGAAACAGCCCTCAGCCAAAGACCGGAGGTCGTGATCATTTATTGGTGCGACACCTCATCAAACCTGCTAGGAAGGCACCATATAGGACAGCGGGGAACGGGAACCACGTTTACCCGCACAAGTCCGCGGCAGCTGGACAAAAGTGGGTCACTGGTGAGGCAGGCCAGAGAAAGGATTGAAGGGGGTCCTGTGCCATGCTCCTGAACTGCCTGGGGTTGACCGAGCCCCTCACCTGGTGGACGCAGCATGGCTCGGGCGGTCATTGCTGACAGAAGTGACCCGGAGTACATGAACTGTGAGTAAAAGACATTGGACTGCAGTACGTTGTCTGTGTACTCTTTCGCTCCTCCAGCACTAACGGCACTGGGACTCTCTGCACCATCACCCCCACCATCCACTACACTGCCCTGGGGCTGCACTCTTCCCGTGGGGAGTCACACTACCTCAGCTGCATACATCATCAGCCCCAGCGGTCTGCCTTGCAGCGGCGGTTCATAAATAACCGCAATCCACGGGTGGCGTAGTCGGACATCACTTAGGACTGCTAAAGGACTACCACTGGTCTGACCACCCTGAGCCACGGAACCGGGTCGCCACTACTACCCCCACCGTCTCCCTATTGCCCGGCTCCGAGTGCCCCACGGCCCAGGGGCGAGTCAAACACTCTTTAAAAAATTATGTGGGTGTTGCATCATGGACCATGGTCACCCTGGTGATATGGTGGTGGAGGATGAGGAGAAGGAGGAGGACAAGAGCAAATAGCCAAAATCAGGAAGCGTATACCCATGTGTGGGTGTGAAAAGGTGCATGGGAATACACCTCCCAAGAAAAGACACTGGATTTGAGTTTATGTTACGTTGCTATCATTCGGTGGTGTTGAGAAGTCTGGCCCAATCCAGCCCTTGTTCATTTTTATAAGAGTCAGCCCGTCAGCATTTTCAGTTGACAGGAGGATTCGCTTATCAGTTATAATTCCACCAGCGGCACTAAAAACCCGATCTGATAAAACGCTGGCAGCAGGGCAGGCCAGGACCTCCAAGGCATAGAGAGCCAGTTCATTCCACATATCTAGCTTGGATACCCAATATTTATAAGGCACAGAGGAATCACGGAGGACGTTGGTACGGTACGGCAAGGTACTCCCTGAGCATCTTCCCAAACTTTGCACTCCTTGTGAGAGTACCCTGCGCCTCAGGGCCTGTGCGATGGGAGGGTCTGAGAAAACTCTCCCAGAACTTTGACAGTGTTCCCCTGCCTCTGCTGGATTGAAGTTGTGTCTCTCTCGCCTGTACTCCTTGGTTGTCGAACGAAGTGTGCCCTCTGCCTCCAGCGTTTTCAGATGGGAATTTTTTTAATAGTTCCGCAACAAGGGCCTTCTGGTACTGCCTCATTTTTGTACACCTGTCCGCCTCAGCAAAAAGAGATATAAAGTTCTCCTTGTAGAGTGGGTCTAGAAGTGTCACCAACCAGTAATCACCTAAAATTTTGAGAATGCTAGGGTCATGGGAAAGGCAGCATAACTGTCACGCTGTCTCTGTATACTGGAGGTAGGGGGCCTAAGCTGACCCTAAGCTGGGGCCCTGACTAATCCCTCAACCTGGAGGTACTGTTAAAAGTACAGAGGTCCAGGCCGCCAGCGTAACCCCTACCTCCTGAGGATCCCTGCACCTAAGTAATCTAGTCCTGAGAAGGACCCCGATCACAACAAAAGGGGACAAGTAATAATATGCCCACACACAGTACTTAGACGAACGAGACAGTACAAGGGAAAAACCAAAACCACCTTGCATACAAAAACTACACAACTACAACAGAGGGAACACCAACGGGAAAGCAGATAAATGATAAAGCGAGGAAGGGAAAAAACTCTCCGAATACACTTATCTCTGAAACTCCAAATACCACGATCCGCTCTGTTAGTCTGCATGAAATGCTTTCACCGACACTTTCCTAACAGACCGGCAGGCATTTGAAGGAGTCTCACTACAGCAGCATTGATTGCAGCTGGGCGAGGCTGGACCTCGTCTAGCACAGAGAGAGAGAGAATTAACTCCCTCACTGCCGAAAAACACAAAGCACCAAAAAGTCAGCTGCGAGAAGTCAGGCTGTGTAATCGTGACGATCTTCGTGGCGACACACCCGTGACAGTACCCCCCCTTCTACGAGGGGCCTCCGGACCCTCAGGGCCAGGTTTATCCGGGTGAGTCGTGTGGAAGGCCCGAACTAATCGGTCTGCGTTAATATCCGACGCAGGAACCCACATCCTCTCCTCAGGACCATACCCTTTCCAATGAACCAGGTACTGAAGGGACCGGCGATTAAAGCGTGAATCGATGACCCTCGATACCTGGAACTCCAAGTAACCATTGACCACCACTGGAGGGGGAGGTAAAGGTGACGGTACCACCGGCGCCACATACCTCTTAAGCAACGATCTGTGGAACACGTTGTGAATTTTAAACGTAGGGGGGAGGTCAAGACGGAATGCCACCGGATTAATTATAGAACTGATTCTGCACGGCCCGATGAACCTGGGACCCAGTTTCCAGGAGGGAACCTTAAGTTTTATATTCCTGGTAGACAACCATACCCGATCGTTCACACTTAGGTCCGGACCAGACACTCTCCTCCTATCAGCCATACGTTTGTATCGGTACCCCATAGTATTCAGATTCTTCAGCACCCCTCTCCATACTGAAGCGAGTGATGAGGAAAATCGTTCCTCCTCAGGAACCCCCGAAGAGCCCCCCCTACTGAAAGTACAAAACTGGGGGTGAAAACCATATGCCCCAAAAAACGGGGACTTACCAGTGGACTCGCTCCGCCTATTATTAAGAGCAAACTCTGCCAGAGGTAAGAAAGAAGCCCAGTCCTCCTGGTTCTCTGACACAAAACACCGGAGATATGTCTCCAAGCTCTGGTTCATTCGTTCCGTCTGACCATTGGTCTGAGGATGAAAAGCCGATGAGAACGACAAATGCATCCCCCGCCGTGCACAAAAGCCTTCCAGAACTTGGACACAAACTGAGACCCCCGATCAGACACCACCTCGGAGGGTACCCCGTGAAGCCTCACAATCTCCCCAATGAACACCTGCGCAAGAGTTTTAGCATTAGGGAGAGCAGGAAGAGCGATAAAATGTGCCATCTTGCTGAACCTGTCCACTACAACGAGTATGACCGTTTTACCCGAAGACGGAGGGAGGTCCGTAATAAAGTCCATAGACAGATGAGTCCAAGGATGCTCCGGGATCTTCAAAGGTAAGAGGGCCCCAGACGGACGGGTATGTGAGGTCTTAGAGCGCGCACAAACCCCACAGGACGCGACAAAAGTTACCACCTCCTTATGTAAGTTAGGCCACCAAAACCGACGCGAGAGGAGATCCACAGTTGCTTTACTCCCCGGGTGTCCTGCGAAAACTGAGTTATGGTGTGCCTCGATCACCTTTTGTCGCAACTGATCTGGAACAAACAGTCTCCCCGGAGGTCCAACAGGGGCGTCCCCCTGAGCCTCCAATACCTCCTCCTCCAGCTCAGAGCATACTGCCGAAACCACCACCCCCTCCTGAAGGATAGGAATCGGGTCGTCCGTATTCCCGGCCCCAGGGAAACTACGAGATAAGGCATCCGCCTTTACATTTTTTGACCCAGGACGATATGTAACGACAAAATTAAACCTGGTAAAAAACAATGACCACCTAGCTTGTCTGGGATTCAGACGTTTCGCGGACTCCAGATATAGCAGGTTCTTGTGATCGGTGATGACGGTGACCGGATGGACTGCCCCCTCCAAAAAATGGCGCCACTCCTCAAAAGCTAACTTAATGGCCAAGAGTTCCCTATTGCCGACATCGTAATTCCTCTCGGCGGACGACAATTTTTTAGAGAAAAAGGCGCACGGATGCCACTTACCAGGGGACGAACCTTGTGACAATACTGCTCCCACCCCTACCTCGGAAGCGTCTACCTCTACAATGAATGGCTGTGACGCATCAGGTTGAATGAGTATGGGTGCCGAGGCAAAACATTTTTTCAAGGAGGAGAATGCTTGACAAGCCTTGTCAGACCACCTAGAAAAATCCGTCCCCTTTTTAGTCATGTCTGTGAGAGGCTTAACCATGGACGAGAAATTACGAATGAACTTCCGGTAATAATTAGCAAACCCCAGGAAACGTTGTAGTGCCTTAAGATTCTCTGGCCGATCCCACTCAAGAACTGCCCGCACTTTCCCAGGGTCCATACGAAAACCGGACGCTGAAACCAGGAAGCCTAAAAACTGGAGTTTCTGTACGGCGAACACACACTTTTCCCATTTGGCATACAGTTTATTATCCCGCAAGATCTGTAACACCTGCCTAACGTGCTCCTGATGAGACACCAGATCCGGCGAGTAAATTAAGATATCATCCAGATATATGACAACAAACTGTCCCACCAGGCGGCGAAAAATGTCATTAACAAAGTGTTGGAACACCGCCGGGGCATTAGTCAGACCGAATGGCATGACAAGGTTCTCATAATGCCCCTCCGGAGTGTTAAACGCCGTCTTCCACTCATCCCCCTCCTTCATCCTAATCAGATTGTACGCCCCCCTGAGATCCAACGTAGAGAACCATTTGGCGCCCACGATCTGATTAAAGAGATCGGGAATAAGTGGGAGCGGATACGGATCTCGGACCGTAATCCGATTAAGTTCACGGAAATCCAGGCAAGGGCGTAGGCCTCCATCTTTCTTCTTAACAAAGAAGAACCCCGCAGCCACCGGTGAAGATGAAGGTCTAATATGCCCCTTAGCCAGACTTTCCGAAATATAATCCTTCATGGCCTGCCTCTCAGGACCAGAAAGGTTATACAACCTAGCTTTAGGTAACTTGGCCTCAGGGAGCAGTTTTACAGAACAGTCATACTCGCGATGAGGAGGTAGTTCCTGACACCCTTTCTCCGAGAATACATCCTCAAAGTCCGCCAGAAATGGAGGTAAGACCCAAGGAGTAACCGCACCGATGACCGTGTTCATGCAGTTTTTATTACAGAATTTACTCCATTGGCTTATCTCTCTGGTTTGCCAATTAATAACCGGGTTATGCTTAGTTAACCAAGGAAGGCCCAACACTATAGGAGTGGGAAGACCCTCCAACACGTAGCAAGACAACAGTTCTTTATGTATCGCCCCCACTTGAAGTTTTACGTCATGCACAGCTTGCAAAAAACTTCCCTGACCGAGAGGCCTGGCATCGATCGAGAATATGGGGATGGGTTTAGCCAACTCACTCAATCGCATACCTTGAACCCGGGCAAACCGAGCATCAACCAGATTAGCCCCGGCCCCACTATCCAGAAGAACAGATATCCTCTCAGTTCTCGTACCCACCACCACCTCCGCCGGTACGAGAAACTGAGACGAACCTAGGGACGAAATACCTACTCCCAGATTGCCGTCCACCACACAACCTGGGATCAACAGTTTTCCGACGACTCTACACTCTGCAAGGGACAGGATGGACACCCCCCAATAAAATGTCCCTTTCTCCCGCAGAAGAAACACCTTCCTGTCTTATGGCGCACCACCGGTCCCCTCCCCCGAAATGATGTCCCTCCTAATTGCATAGGCTCCTCTGGACTGACCAGGGGAACCACCATATGAGGGGACCTTGTAGGAGGTGGAGTCATCACAGGGGGTAGAGTTATCCCGCACCTCTCCCGAAGCCGTCTGTCAACGCAAATAGCAAGGGCCATAGCGGCTTCCAGTGACGCGGGAGAGTCATACTGTGCCAACACATCCTGTAATTTGTCGGATAAACCTTGACAAAACTGGCTCCTAAGAGCCGGGTCATTCCACTGGGTGTCCGTGGCCCACCTACGGAACTCCGAACAGAATTCCTCCGCCGGACGATCTCCCTGCTGAATCCTACGTAACTTAGACTCAGCAAGGGAGATCCGATCTGGGTCATCATATACGAGTCCCAGAGCAGCGAAAAACCTATCCACTGACTGGAGAGCCGGGGAGCCCGGGGGAAGAGAGAACGCCCAAGATTGTGGGTCTCCTTGTAGGAGCGAGATGACAATTCCCACCCTTTGTTCTTCACTCCCCGATGACCGAGGCCGCAGCCGAAAGTACAACTTGCATGCCTCCCGGAAAACAAAAAACTTGTCCCGCCCCCCAGTGAACCTGTCAGGGAGAGCTACTTTAGGTTCTGGTCCGGCTTGCTCCTGGGGATACAAAACCTTGGACCTAACGTCCGCCAGCTCCATGGACAAACTCTGCAACTGCCGAGCTAGACCGGCTACTGGATCCATGGTAGCTGGAGAAAAACTAAGTGGTCAGTGAAAATGTCACGCTGTCTCTGTATACTGGAGGTAGGGGGCCTAAGCTGACCCTAAGCTGGGGCCCTGACTAATCCCTCAACCTGGAGGTACTGTTAAAGGTACAGAGGTCCAGGCCGCCAGCGTAACCCCTACCTCCTGAGGATCCCTGCACCTAAGTAATCTAGTCCTGAGAAGGACCCCGATCACAACAAAAGGGGACAAGTAATAATATGCCCACACACAGTACTTAGACGAACGAGACAGTACAAGGGAAAAACCAAAACCACCTTGCATACAAAAACTACACAACTACAACAGAGGGAACACCAACGGGAAAGGAGATAAATGATAAAGCGAGGAAGGGAAAAAACTCTCCGAATACACTTATCTCTGAAACTCCAAATACCACGATCCGCTCTGTTAGTCTGCATGAAATGCTTTCACCGACACTTCCCTAACAGACCGGCAGGCATTTGAAGGAGTCTCACTACAGCAGCATTGATTGCAGCTGGGCGAGGCTGGAGCTCGTCTAGCACAGAGAGAGAGAGAATTAACTCCCTCACTGCCGAAAAACACAAAGCACCAAAAAGTCAGCTGCGAGAAGTCAGGCTGTGTAATCGTGACGATCTTCGTGGCGACACACCCGTGACAATAACATAAACTCAGCCATGCGTGCCAGACTACTAACAGGCAAGACTTCCGTGTCCTCACCAAGAGGATGACTGACCATGCTCTCCTCCTCCTCCTCTCTGTCCTCTGGCCATCCACGCTGAACAGACGGTATGACAGCTGTGCAGATAGCACCGTCTATAGTGCATGAAACTAGTTCCTGTGCTTCCTCCTCCTCCTCTTCCTCATTGTCACCCAATCCACGTTGGGATGAGATGAGGCTTGGCTGTGTGTAATCACCCTGTATGGTTAATTGCTCCATCTTATCGTGCTTCGCCTGCAATGCATCATCTTTGATTGTGAGCAGAGAGCGTTTCAGAAGACAGAGAAGCGGGATGGTGAGGCTAATTATGGCGTCATCGCCGCTCACCATCTTGGTGGAGTCCTCAAAGTTTTGGAGGATGGTACATATGTCTGACATCCACGTCCACTACTGAGGTCTTATGTGTGGAGTCTGAACTGAATACCGATAGCCTTTTTGATGCTGGTACTCAACAACTGCCCTCTTCTGCTCACAAATCCTTCCCAACATCTGCAATGTAGAGTTCCAACGTGTAAGGACATCACACACCAGTCTGTGAGCCAGAAGCTGCAAACGCTGCTGAAACACTGCAAGGGCGGCGGAAGCTGTAGCTGACTTTCTAAAATGGGCACAGAGGCGGCATACTTTAACAAGCAGATCCGGCAGCTCCGGGTAGGATTTGAGTAACCGCTGAACCACGAGGTTAAGCACATGGGCCAGGCATGGTACGTGTGTGAGCTCGCCTCGCCTCAGAGCCGCCACCAGGTTCCGGCCATTGTCTCACACGACCATGCCTGGCTGTAGGTTCAGCGGTTTGAGCCACAGATCTGCCTGATCTTTCAGAGCTGTCCATAACTCTTCAGCATTGTGTGTTTTTTCAACTAAGCATATTAGCTTCAGCACAGCCTGTTGCCGCTTGGCCGAGGCAGTGCTGCAGTGCTTCCAGCTTGAGACTGATGTGGTCATTTCGGAGATGGAGGCTGAGGAGGAGGAGGAGGCTGAGGAGCATGAGGTGCAGGAGCTGTAGACCGTGGGGGCAACCCTGATTGACCTAAGGCCTGCAATCCTTGGCGTCGGGAGGACGTGTTCCGTCCCAAGGTCCGACTGGGTCCCGGCTTCCACTATGTTAACCCAGTGTGCCATCAGTGAGATGTACCGTCCCTGCCCACAAGCACTTGTCCACGTGTCCGTGGTTAGGTGGACTTTACCGGTAACTGCATTGTTGAGGGCACGGCTAATGTTTTGGGACACGTGCTTGTGTAATGTGGGGACGGCACACTGGGAGAAATAGTGGCGGCTGGGGACAGAGTACCGAGGGATGGCCGCCACCATCAGGTTGCGGAATGCTTCTGTCTCCACAAGCCTAAAAGGCAACATTTCAAGCCAAGCAGTCATGAATTGTGAGAATTTAGTAGTGTGGCCTGTGGGACGTTGGCTGCATATTTGCGCTTGCATTCCAAGGACTGGAGTATGAACAATTGAATGCTGCGCTGGGACAAAGACATGTGCGTGCTTCCTGATGCTGCTACTTGAGAGTGTGCAATGACAGTGCAGGGCAGGAGGCATCTTTGCATGAACTATGGACAGGGGATTGGCTTGCATGCACAACAGCAGAAGAAGCAATGGTGCCACCTGTAGACACTGTTCCTGGACCCTGGTGTTCGGCCCACAAAGTCGAGTGCTTTGCTGCCATGTGCCTGATCATGCTGGTGGTGGTCAGGCGGGTCGTTTTGCCAACCCTGCTGATGCTGGTCTGGCTCGTGATGCAAATGGCCTTTTTGGAGCTATCGGCAGAGTCTTTAAAAAACAACCAGACTCGGGAAGACCTAACAGTTGTAGTGGCAACTTCCTTCGTGTTGGTGTTATGGGAAACGGTAGCCTGCCTTCTGTCTGCGGCCACCACACTGCTTCTTCCTGCCTGTTGGGGTGCTCTGCCTCCCTCCCCCTGTGTGCTGCTGTCCTTGCTCTGCATGTCCTCCTGCCAGGTTGGGTCAGTTACTATATCCACCACCTCGTCTCCCACTTCTGCACCCTGGTACTATTCCTGACTTTCTGCCAATTGTGTCTCATCATCGTCCACCTCTTGTGACAGTTTCCCACCGTCGCCTTCGTGTGACCGTGGATGCTCAAATATTTGGGCATCGCTACACGTGATCTCCTCTTGCCCCGCTTCAAGTGGACCGGGCGACAGGCCCGAATCTATAAATGGAAAAGTGAACAGCTCTTCAGATTGTCCAAGTGTGGGATCAGTTGTCTCTGGGTACTCGGCATGGTGGGAGGAAGGAGGATCAGGGTGAGGAATATGCGGTCCAGACTCACGGCTACTGAGACTTGACCGTGTGGAAGACAGGGTGGTGGTGGTGGTGGCTAAGTGACTGGAAGCATTATCCGCTATCCAACCATCAACCTTTTGACACTGATCTGGGTTCAATAGTGGTGTGCTGCAGTCCCCTAGAAATTGGGACAGGAAGGTCAGGCGAGAAGATGTGGGTGTTTGCTGTGGTACAATTTCGGCTTGCCCACGGCCTTGTCCTCGGCCTCTGCATGTACCATTACCATCACGTCCAGTTCCCCATCCCTTGCCACGTGCCTTGCCCATTTTAAATGGAGGATAGTATCTTCCACGCTCACTACAAATGACTGAGTTTGAAGCGAAGTTATATGTGATCGGTGTGATGGAGAAAACAGAGTTTTAAATACCTGGCCTGTAGGTAAGTAGTGTGAACAGCAAACTACTGTGAATTGCTTCACTGACACACTGAAAAAATGGAGGCCAGAAATGGCAGTATTTTCTGACAACGTATATGTGATCCGTGTGACGGAGAAACCACAGTTTTAAATAGCTGAATTTCTAGCGCTCTAATATGGAAAGGACCTGGCTGTATTCTGCAGTGCCATCAAGCAAATGGCGCAGAAAAACGGTGTTCTCTGGATTGCTTTATAAGCAAATAATGAGGATTAAGATCCAAAGAAAAGTATTCTTGGCCCCTGAGACCTGGGCCTTTGTACAGAAATATCTAACAGCAGCAGAAGGCAGAATTGGAATGGAGCCTCTTGTGCTATATGCACTGCAGTCTGCTATATACCTTGCCTGCCTGCCTATATACACTGCCTGCCTGATATCTCTGCAGATGGATTAGTCCTCAGAAGGACTGTTTGTTGAGATGGATATGTGTAATGTGCGTTTTTTCTCCCTACACTACCTAATGAACGATCAAATCTCTCCCTACACTGTCTGATCCGGAGTGACTGTGACGAGCATGGCGGCGCCAGGTCAGATATACACCTGATGACGCTGTGCGGCCAGCCAATCACTGTAATGCCCACAACCAACATGGCTATGGCATTACAGTGCATGGCAGGCAATCCCTGCATGTTCATTGGCTCTGTAAAGAGCGCCAAACATGCAGGGAGGGGACCCGACTTCCCGCCTGACCAACCCGGAATTGCTCGGTGAGCGCAGAGCATCTCGAGTAGTGAGATACTCGGGCAAGCACCGAGCAGTAGCGAGCATGCTCGCTCATCACTAGTTGTCATTAAGATTTAAAAAGAGAAAACACAGAAATGTGACAGTAAATGGCTTCACCCAACCAATAACCATGAGTGGAGAAAAAGTGTTTTTGTTATCATTCATTTTCTCTGAAACAAGGCCAAGAAAGCAAAAATTCTGCCGGGGTATGTAAACTTTTGAGCAGAACTGTATATGCGCCAGCCCCAGTGTCTCCTATTCTATATACTCCAGCCCCAGTGTCTCCTATTCTATATACTCCAGCTTCTTCTGTGATGTATATGCTCTAGCCCCAATGTATCCTGTGATGAATATACGCCAGCCCCAGTGTCTCCTATTCTATATACTCCAGCCCCAGTGTCTCCTATTCTATATACTCCAGCTTCTTATGTGATGTATATGCTCTAGCCCCAATGTATCCTGTGATGAATATACGCCAGCCCCAGTGTCTCCTATTCTATATACTCCAGCTCCAGTGTCTCCTATTCTATATACTCCAGCTTCTTCTGTGATGTATATGCTCTAGCCCCAATGTATCCCGTGATGAATATACACCAGCCCCAGTGTCTCCTATTCTATATACTCCAGCTCCAGTGTCTTCTGTGACGTAGCTAATGAAGCCCTAATGTCTCTTATGCAGAGGCGTCGCATGATAAAGCAGTGGGACACAAGCTCCCTGCCCTATCACTATCTCTTTCATATGCCACAGATCGCCATAGGCCTGCGATTAACGAGATGTCAGCATACTCACGCAGGTGGCTCGATGACATCATTGCATCTCTCTGCTCTGCAGTCCCGCCATGGAAGAGGAGACAGAGGCCGTGATGTAGGGAATCAGGATTAAGTGAGAATAAACTTTATTTTTTTAAATAATCGGGCAGTGGAGCCATCCTACTATATATCTGGAGTAGTGGGTCCATCATACTACATATGGAGTAGTGGGGCCATTATACTATATGTATGTGGGGCAGTGGGACCATCATAGTATATACAGGTGCATCTCACTAAATTAGAATATCTTCAAAAAGTTAATTTATTCCAGTTCTTCAATACTGATTCAGTATGCTCCACAATCATGAGGAAGACTGCTGACTTGACAGATGTCCAGAAGGCAGTCATTGACACACTTTACAAGGTCCTAGAGTTCCAATTTTCATTTGGAAATCAAGGTCCCAGAGTCTGGAGGAAGAGTGGAGAGTCCACAATCCAAGCTGCTTGAGGTCTAGTGTGAAGGCTCCACAATCAGTGATGGTTTGGGGGCCATGTTATCTGCTGGTGTAGGTCCACTGTGTTTTATCAAGACCAAAGTCAGCACAGCCGGCTACCAGGACATTTTACAGCACTTCATGCTTCCCTCTGCCGACAAGCTTTTTGGAGATGGAAATGTCATTCTCCAGCAGGACTTGGCGCCTGTCCACACTGCCAAAAGTACCAATACCTGGTTTACACACAACAGTATCACTGTGCTTGATTGGCAGCAAACTCGCCTGACCTTAACCCCATAGAGAATCTATTATAGAGAATCTATGGGGTATTGTCAAGAGG
Source organism: Phyllobates terribilis (assembly GCF_046119375.1). Taxonomy (NCBI): domain Eukaryota; kingdom Metazoa; phylum Chordata; class Amphibia; order Anura; family Dendrobatidae; genus Phyllobates; species Phyllobates terribilis. Next base: position 1,907,331 of record NW_027362900.1, read on the forward strand.
AAGATGAGAGACACCAGACCCAACAATGCAAATGAGCTGAAAGACAGCTTTTTGTATTGAAGAACTGAAATAAATTAACTTTTTGATGATATTCTAATTTAGTGAGATGCATCTGTATATGGAGCAGTGGGACCATCATGCTATATATATGGAGGAGTGGGGGCATCATACTAAATATAGAGCAGTGTGTGTGTCACCCCAGGCCTGGATGCCACAAACAATAATCTGTTTCTGAAAGCAGGAGGGAGGTTCCCTGGTTAGGGACAATTAGCATACAGCACCTCCTGTCCCAGGCCAGCAGGGGGAGCTGGCTGCCCCTATAAAAGCTGGAACTGGGGGCAGGGTTAGAGAGAACTGGACGACCCAGCTCAGGAGTGAGACTAGTCCCAGAGAAGGAGGGACAGTTCAGCTGTAGCTGAGGAGTCCGTGAGGCAGAGGAGAAACTGCAAGCCAGGGAGAGAGGCGACGAGAGCCGGTCCTGGAAGAGAACCAATTTACCAGGCATTGGGGTCCGAGGCTGTCAGGGTTACAAGCCCAGCAGCAGAGAACCAACCTGCGAGGAATTTCAGGTCCCTTGGCCTAAGAAGCTTGGAGGCTCCGCCACACAGAGGGACCAGTACATCGAGGAGCAAGCAACAGGTACCCAAGGCCTGAGTCGCAAGCCATACAGGAGAGAAGTACACGGCCAGCTCAGGGACGTGGGCTATTACACCACGAAAAGGGGGATAGTCAGAAAGAGCATAGAGAGAACGGTAGGCCTACACACTCACCTTGACCAGTGGGGCTCGCCCGAATGCTCTCAGACACCCAGGCCCATTCCTAACCGGTACTGTTGGGTCATTAATAATATCTACAATAAAGACCCTGAACTGTTTGAAGCGGACTCTGAACTCTTACTATTGCGGCCTGCACTATCACCCCCAACATCCACCTACACTGCCCTGAGGCTACACTCTTCCCATGGGGAGTTATCCTACCCCTGTGCTGCACTCCAACACCAGCCTCAGCGGTCTGTCTTGCAGCGGCGGTTATCTCCAACCGCAATCCACGGGTGGCATAGTCGGACATTCAAAACACTGATAAATAGGCTGCCACCATTTGGTCTGACCACCCTTAGCCACGGGATCGGGTTGCCACTACTACCCCCATCAGCACCATACACTAGAAGGCCCGGTTCCATGTACCCCACGGCCCAGGGGGCGAGTCAGCTTTGGCGTAGTTGGCAGAAGTGTGACCAACCCTCCACAAACGGGTATTGCGTGCCTGGAAAAGACTCTATACATATCTGAGTGAAGTTTCCCGCCATTCGGGGCCATTTCCCCGCAATCGGAGCCGTTTCCCGCCATCGGGTGCCATCTTCGGGACGCCATGCGGGAAGAAGAGGGGCGTGGACGTCCAAAAACGCGCGTGACCTGAAGCCCCGCCCTACGCTGAGACGCTGCGCAAGGACCTGGAAGGAGATCCAGCGGATGCCGACGTCATCACCGAGCAACGCAAGGTCCTCGCCCAGAGCATCGCGAGCGGAGCCGCGGCCTACAGAAGAGGATCGCCAGAAGGTAGGCCCGGACCGCTCCCCCATCAGCGGCCGCCGCTACTTCTTCATCGGCCGGGCCAGCACTGCAGCAGTTAACTTCCCTGTGCTGGCCCGGCCACGTCACTGCTAGGAGACATGGCCCTGTTCGCGGCTGTGTCTCCTAGCTGTGACGTCACGCAGTGCGCCCCGGCCTGCAGTGCTGCACCGGAAAAGAGAGAGAGCAGGCAGGAGGAATTGAGCCGGGGGATGGTGACTGTGTGTGTGTGTGGGCAGATGTGTGTGTGGGCAGGTGTGTGTGTGTGTATATGTGTGTGTGTGTATATGTGTGTGTGTGTGGGCAGGTGTGTGTGTGTTTGTGGGCAGGTGTCTGTGGGGGCAGGTGTCTGTGTGGGCAGGTGTGTGTGTGTGTGTATATGTGTGTGTGTATATGTGTGTGTGTGTGTGTGGGCAGGTGTGTGTGTGTTTGTGGGCAGGTGTCTGTGGGGGCAGATGTCTGTGTGGGCAGGTGTGTGTGTGTGTATATGTGTGTGTGTATATGTGTGTGTGTCTGTGTGGGCAGGTGTCTGTGTGGGCAGGTGTGTGTGTGTGTGGGCAGGTGTGTGTGTGTGTGTGTGTGTGGGCAGGTGTGTGTATATGGGTGTGTGTGTGTTTTTGGGCAGGTGTCTGTGTGGGCAGGTGTGTGTGTGTGTGTGGGCATGTGTGTGTGTGTGTGTGGGCAGCTGTGTGTGTGTGGGCAGGTGTGTGTGTGGGTGGACAGGTGTTTGTGTGTGTGTGTGGGCAGGTGTGTATGTGTGTGTGTGTGGGCAGGTGTGTGTGTGTGTATATGTGTGTGTGTGTATATGTGTGTGTGTGTGGGCAGGTGTGTGTGTGTTTGTGGGCAGGTGTCTGTGGGGGCAGGTGTCTGTGTGGGCAGGTGTGTGTGTGTGTGTATATGTGTGTGTGTATATGTGTGTGTGTGTGTGTGGGCAGGTGTGTGTGTGTTTGTGGGCAGGTGTCTGTGGGGGCAGATGTCTGTGTGGGCAGGTGTGTGTGTGTGTATATGTGTGTGTGTATATGTGTGTGTGTCTGTGTGGGCAGGTGTCTGTGTGGGCAGGTGTGTGTGTGTGTGGGCAGGTGTGTGTGTGTGTGTGGGCAGGTGTGTGTATATGGGTGTGTGTGTGTTTTTGGGCAGGTGTCTGTGTGGGCAGGTGTGTGTGTGTGTGTGGGCATGTGTTTGTGTGTGTGTGGGCAGCTGTGTGTGTGTGGGCAGGTGTGTGTGTGGGTGGGCAGGTGTTTGTGTGTGTGTGTGGGCAGGTGTGTATGTGTGTGTGTGTGGGCAGGTGTGTGTGTGTTTGTGGGCAGGTGTGTGTGTGTGGGCAGGTATGTTTGTGTGTGGGCAGGTGTGTGTGTGTGTGGGCAGGTGTGTGTGTGTGTGGGCAGGTGTGTATGTGTGTGGGCAGGTGTGTGTGTGTGATGGGGGGCAGGTGTGTGTGTGTGTCTGTGTGGGCAGGTGTGTGTTTGTGTGTGTCTGTGTGGGCAGGTGTGTGTATGTGTACATGTGTGTGTGTGTGTGGGCAGGTTAGAAAGTCTTGCCCTGTTGAACACTACACCTGACTTGAGGCCACCACCTCTTGGTTGTCCAATGTTCTTGCTTCTCTAGGGCTCTTCTCAGATATTCATTATACCAGCTCCCCAGAATACCAAAGTTAGGGTGGGTGACCGCGAGCCCTGGTGGTGGTCATAACTGCGGCCACCCAGGGGCAATACTCCATAACAACAATCCCCTGAGGTGGTGTAGGATGTAAGGACCTATTCACACTACATTCAGCTCTGCATTCAGGTCTTTACACAAGGCTTACAACTGAATCCCTGAAATTCAGGATTGTGCTGTCTGAAATGAGACATCTGAAAGCAGAGAAAATGGAGCCTAAAGATTCAGACTTTAGCCTCGGTTTGCCTTTGTTCAAATCAATGGCTATGTCAAGGCACATCTGAATGCCATTTTTCAGGGATTTAGATAGAAGCCTGGAAAGAGGAGATGAATGCATTGCAAAATTCAGTGTGAATAGGCCCTTATATCTGGAGTCTTGATATTGATGCCACAAGCATTCTACTTGTTTTTAACTTAAAAAAAAAATACACACACAAATTATACACACACACACTATACATACACACTATACATACACACACATTATACACACACACACACACTATACATACACACACACACACACACACTATACATACACACACACTATACATACACACACATTATACACACACACACTATACATACACACACAAATGTGTGTGTGGGCAGGTGTGTGTGTGTGGGCAGGTGTGTGTGTGTGTGGGCAGGTGTGTGTGTGATGTCTGTCTGTTTGTGTGTGTGTGTATGTGTGTGTGTGTGTGTGATGTCTGTCTGTTTGTGTGTGTGTGTGTGTGTGTGTGTGGGCAGATGTCATTGTGTGATGTCTCTTTGTATGTATTTTTGTGTTTCAAATGTGTTTATGCATGTCTGTATATGTTTGTGTGTGTGTATGACTGCATGCGGCCTCCTGCTGAGTATAGTTGGCGCCGTGCGGCCTCCTGATGTCTCTGGGGGGGGCTCCGTGCGGCCTCCTGCTGTGTATAGATGGCTACTTGCGGCTCCTCGCTGTGTATAGATGGCTACGTGCGGCCCCCCGCTGTTTATAGACGGCGCCGTGCGGCCCCCCCGCTGTGTATAGATGGCTACGTGAGCCCCCCGCTGTGTATAGATGGCTACGTGCGGCCCCCCGCTGAGTATAGATGTCGCCGTGCGGCCTCCTGCTGTGTATAGATGGCTAAGTGCGGTCTCCCGCTGAGCATAGATGGCGCTGTGCGGCCTCCTGCTGTCTCTGGGGGTAGCGCCGTGCGGCATCTATACTCAGCAGGAGGCCGCACGTAGCCATCTATACACGTATACTCAGCAGGAGGCCGCACGTAGCCATCTATACGGTGCCATCTATACACAGCGGAAGGCCGCACGGCGCCATCTATACACAGCGGGAGGCCGCACGGCGCCATCTATACACAGCGGGAGGCCGAACGGCGCCATCTATACACAGCGGGAGGCCGCACGGCGCCATCTATACACCGCGGGAGTCTCAGTGCTTTGCAAGAGCAGTCAATAAATTCTGCTTGACTAATTCTGAGCACCATAAAGTCTGGTTCGCTTCTAACCTGCTGTCTTCATTTTCAGCTTGCTGAATTCTAACTCATTTACTGTCATTCGAGACGATGCCTTTGCTGGTCTCTTTCACCTTGAATACCTGTAAGTGTTCCACTTAATGTCATATTTTTGATTCTGTTCTTCTTCATCTTTTGGCATGTGCAATTGTATGAGCAAGTATTCATATGAATTTATGACCTACTTAAACCTTTGAGGACCTTAAATTTTATTCAATCAAATTTTTTTCCAGTTAAAAACTATGGGACATATATGTGCCTTGGTCCTCAAAGGGTTTTTAAAGGGGCTGCAAACATAAATACGAAAAAAATAATTCAATTAGTGCTTTTTGTGTTCATTTAATTTTTATTTGAGGTCCATTTTTTTTATATACCTTGAAATTAAGCCCTACCCCATGGAATGAAGCCCTACCTACATGACATCTGAGAGCTACATGGATCCCGCTTGTGTGGTGCCTGTCCGTCACTACTATTCAGTTTTAGGGTCCACTCACTAAGCCATATATTCTCTCATGCAAGAGAATAGGGCCAATTATGCTAATGACACTGGGCTCAAACTCTGTCAGAGCTTCAACTGAGTGTGATCCGATTCTCTCGCAGCACAGAAATGGAGAAGATGGAGAACTTAATTTCTCCATCTTCTCCATAGTCTCTGTGAGTGTTCATCGGACTGCACTTGGATGACATCCGAGTGCAGTCCAATGTTTTACGTGCACCCATAGACTTGTATGGGTGCACATGGTCCGAATATCGAATGAGATTATTTTCTCATGCCAATAATCGCACTGTCCCATAGTATAACATAGGCCCGAGTCCTATCCGATAAAACATCACATAGCATTCGGCCGTGTTATACGACAGTGTGAGCGAGCCCTTAGAGTCAAGGAATATTTACATGCAGATGATGATATTACTCTCCAAGTGTATATATTTTTAGGCGAGTTCATAGTAAATGCTTTGCATTTTTGACATGTGATCAACTAAAGAACAAGAAAGATTTAGGACCTACCCTATAGAGAAACGGAAAATAGTTTGGAGGACTTGCATGTCCTTTTTTATTTATTATGAGAAAATCATAAAAGATCCCGTTTTTTAACCATGCTATGACTTTCTGCTGAGGGAGAGGGAGAGAGCTGCACTATTCAGAGTCTGTAATAAGACCTGCTGACAAAAGTGTTGAAGATACAGTCTAATGTGAATTAACAATGAAAAAAAGTTAATTTAACAAATGGCTTGTATTTTTTTTAATACAAACTTTTTTGTCTTTACAGCTCCTTTAAAGGGAATCTGTCATCAGGTTTTTGCCACCTAATGTGAGAGCAGCATAATGTAGGGTTAGAGGCACTGATTCCAGTAATGTGTCACTTACTGGGCTGCTTAGTGTTGCTTTGATAAAATCATTGATTTGTCAGAAGGTAATTATCACTAGATGACTAGTAAGTTCTGTAGGACCCCACCCCCATCACTGATCAGTAGATTTCTGTGTACACTGAGCATGGGCAGAAAGCTGCCAATCAGTGGTGTGGGTGGGACTATACAGAGCGCAGCATTCAGAGAGCTGCTAGATCTGCAGCAGATAAAACGGTGATTTTCTCAAAATGACAACAAGCAGCTGAAAAAGTGACACATCGCTGGAATCAGGGTATCTGCCCCAATATTGTGCTGCTCTCAGATGAGGCAGCACAATTAATATTATGCCAAATTAATTTCCCGTGAACTATCACATGATCTATCACAGGGGATCATGTGACATGTCACGTGATAAATCAGGTGTGTGGAGGGGGCCCGCGCCTTCTAAACTGCCCGGGGCCCTTGCTTCTCTTAATCCACCCCTGCCTATATCCCCGGAGCGGCCTGGCTGCCCCAGTATGCCGGCGAGTCGCATACCTTGGGTGACTTTAAAGAAAGGCTGTATAGACTGTTCAAAGTTTATCCCCTGACAGAAGAACAGAAAGTAAGCATACTGATAGGGCAGTTAACTGGTGCGGCCCAGCGGGAGGTAAAGTCTTGGACAGCTGAGGAGAAAAGGACTGTAAGGGGGGTTCTGACCCGTCTACGGGACACCTTTGATACCCGTACCTCAGCAGAAATCAAAATGCGGTTCTATGGATGTAAGCAGCGAGTTCAAGATAGCATCCGAGATTATGCCCTAAATTTACAGGAAGCCTTGGGGGCAATTAAGCAAGCTGACCCTGGCAGCGTGCAGGATACAGATAAACTATTGACTGACCAGTTCATAGAAGGTCTGCTGTCCAGCGCCCACAGAACCCAGCTGCGCCTCATGGCCCTACAGAACCCCGATTTGACTTTTGCACAGTTCAAAGATAGGGCCATCCGGGAGCTCCGAGAACCTGCACCGGGTGGCGCTGTAGCTTCCCGGCGCCCTGCCATCCCTTACCACCAGGGGGCGGCGCCCTATCCCGCAGACCTTGTGGGGGCTGATGCGCAGGCCCTAAATCCATCCCCGCCTGCAAACCTGCACCATCAGATCCAAGAACTAACAAAGAGTGTTGCTGCATTGACCAGGACCGTACAGTCAATACAGATGGACCCGTCAGGACCAATCAAGCTGGCTTCCAGTCCGGAGGATGTCCCGTGGCGTCGACGTAGGAGGGTCCCGTCGTTCAGAGGGAGGACCGCCGATCATTACACTGAGGATGGACAGCCGATTTGCCACCGTTGCAGCCAGCCGGGACACGTAGCCAGGTACTGTACTTTAAATGGGCCCGACCTGGGGAAAGGGCCAACCCCAGGCATAAGGTCATCAGGCCCATCTAATTGGCGCGATAAGTACGTAGGGGGATGCCCGGTTTTACCCGTAGTGCTGGACGGTATCCCCATGAGTGCACTGCTGGACACCGGGTCCCAAGTGACTACCATCCCCTATGTACTTTTCAAGCAGTACTGGAGTGACACTGATATAACTCGTTATCTAGACGATGACTTGAGCATCATCGCCAGCAATGGTCAACCCGTGCCGCAGGTGGGGTTCAGAGAGATGACCATTAAGATTGGTAAAGTTGAACTGCCGGCACAGGGAGTGATCATTGTGGACATTGACCGTCGAGAGAGTCACCCTAAAATAACCTTGGGTACTAATGTGATTGAAAATTGTCTTTCAGAAGCAATTGTAATTTTGCAGCAGGTGGCGATGAACGCGAGCTCCAGCCAACAGAGGGTCCTCCAGAAGGAGATAAGAGCCCTGATGAGATGGCAACAGGTAGAACTGTCTGGTGGTGAGATCGGTAGCGTGAGGATGAGCGACCTGTTCCCCATTGCCATGCCCCCCAAAAGTGAAATGATCTGGTGTCGGACTGCAATCGGGTTAAGAGGGAGAGACTACCAAGCCATGGTAGAACCCGTGTACTCAGACAGCAGGCCCACCATTTTGACAGCCCGGGGGGTGGTCGATGTCCGCCATGGAAGGGTGCCCGTCCGGATCTTAAACATTGGGGAAAGGGAAGTACACTTGCCCCGGTACGCTACACTAGCCAAATTGTATACTGTTGAACACAATGCTGTCAGGGCCATGGAACCCTTGCCTCCATCTCCCCAGGCGGAGGGTAATGGTTCCCAGAAACCCAAGGAGGACTGGTGCCAAAAACTCCACGTGGGTGCTGACTCCACTCCCTTGCACCCAAAACAAGGAGTCTACCGGGTGGTTCAAGAGTACGAGAGAATCTTTAGTAAGCACCCGCTAGACTTCGGCAGAGTGAAAGGGGTAGAACACCACATCCCCACGGGGAGCCACCCACCAATAAAAGAAAGATACAGACCTGTATCACCCCGCACACTATCAGAACGCAAAGGGCATGCTGAGAGAAATGAAGGAAGCCGGGGTCATTAGAGACAGTTGTAGCCCCTGGGCAGCCCCCTTGGTTCTGGTAAAAAAGAAAGACTGTACTATGAGAATGTGCGTGGACTATAGAGAAGTCAATCGTATCACCCATAAAGACGCATACCCGTTGCCTAGAATAGAGGAGTCTTTGGTCGCACTAAAATCAGCTAATTTCTTCTCTACTTTGGACCTTACTAGTGGGTACTGGCAGGTTCCTGTGGCAGAGGCTGATAAGGAGAAGACCGCCTTCACCACCCCGATGGGATTAAGTGAATTCAACTATATGCCGTTCGGGCTCTGCAACGCACCCGGGACCTTCCAGAGGCTGATGGAATGCTGTCTAGGGCACCGAAACTTTGAGACGGTCCTACTTTACCTGGACGACGTGATTGTCTATTCGAAGACTTACGAGGACCATCTAAAGCACCTGGCCGAGGTGTTCAAGGCCCCGGCAGGCTTTGGCAGGAAAGTGAAACCCTCCAAGTGCCATCTGTTAAAGCCGAAGGTACAGTACCTGGGACACGTGGTGAGTGCAGAAGGAGTAGCCCCCGACCCTGACAAAATCATGGCAATAAAGAACTGGCCAAGCCCCTCTAGCATAAAAGAAGTGAGGCAGTTCGTCGGGTTGGTAGGCTACTACCGAAGGTTCATCCCCAGGTTCACCATGATGGCAGCCCCTATGCAGGACCTCCTTATAGGACAATCTAAGACCAGAAGCCAAAAGCCACCCTTCAAGTGGGACAAGCCGGAAGAGGAGTCCTTCCGCCAGCTGAAAATGGCCCTCACGGGGGATGAGATCCTGGCCTACCCTGATTATGGCCAGCCTTTTATCCTCCACACAGACGCCAGTAATGTGGGGCTGGGAGCCGTACTGTCACAGAACCAACAGGGCAGAGAAAGGGTGATCGCGTACGCCAGCCGGAAGTTGAGGCCCACCGAGAGAAACCCGGAGAATTACAGCTCCTTTAAGCTGGAGTCCTTGGCAGTGGTGTGGGCAGTAACAGAACGTTTCAAGCATTACCTGGCCTCTGTGAAGTTCACTGTGTACACGGACAACAATCCGTAGACACATCTGGACAATGCGAGACTTGGTGCCCTAGAGCAGCGGTGGATGGCCCGGCTAGCAAACTATGACTTCACCATCAAGTACCGGGCAGGCCGAGCCAATGCCAATGCAGATGCCCTATCGAGAATGCCCCACTTGCCCGATGAGGGAGAAGATCCAGATGAGTTGGAGGAAATAGAGCTCCCTGCATTCCACCGGTACGGGGCCACTCAGTACTCCCACCGTGTAAGAGACAAAGACTTGACCACTGTCATGTTCAATCCCTTACCTCACCACGGCTGGGCTGAAACGCAAGATAGTGACCCTGCAATTCGCCTGGTGAAAGACCTGTTGACCCAGGCAGACGCTAGCCCTGGCTCGGACGCTCCAGAGGAAGCCAAGCAGTTATGGAAGGAGAAAAGCAGGCTATTCCTCTACGAAGGTAAGCTGTGCAGAAGGCTTGTCAACCACCGGACGCACGAGCTGACCTGGCAGGTAGTGGTCCCGAGACGAGATGCAGCAATGGTCCTGGAGGCCTACCATGACAGAGCGTGACGCTTCGGGTGGAAGAAACTGGAGTTCCTACTGAGAGAGCGGTTCTACTGGGTCGGAATGAGAGGGGCCATAGAGAAGTGGTGCAGGGACTGCGGCCCAAGTAACCTCAGAAGGAAGGACGGTACCAGCCAGAAGACGCCCTTGATGCCCATCGTCACCAGGCAGCCTCTTGAGCTGGTAGCTCTGGACCATGTGAAACTGGCTCCAAGCCGGTCGGGCTACGTCTATGCCCTGACAATAGTGGACCACTATTCCCGGTTCCTGGTGGTGGTTCCTGTTAAAGACTTGACAGCCCAAACAGCGGCCAGAGCCTTCCAACAACACTTCTGCCATCCACACGGGTATCCGGAACAGGTCTTGACAGATCAAGGTCCAGCGTTTGAGGCTGAAATCTTCCAGGAGTTCTGCAACCTCTACAGCTGTAAGAAGATTCGGACAACGTCTTACCACCCACAAACCAACGGGCTATGTGAGAAAATGAATAATATCGTCATTGATCTCCTCAAAACGTTGCCCCTGGAAGAACGCAGCCTGTGGCCGGAGAAGCTGCCAGACCTGATAGACTTATACAACCATATCCCGGTGAATGCTACAAATTGCACCCCGGCTTACCTGATGAGGGCAAGACCTGGTAAGCTGCCAATACACCTGGAGATGGGAGTCCTCCCCACCTCCCCAGACGCGGACTGGGATACGGAACGGCGGCTACAGTACAAGAAGGTTCAGGAGAGTGTGGAGAGGAGTCTGGTTCAAGCGAGAGAAAAACAAGAGAGGCTCTTCAACCAACACGCCCCTGCTGGTCCCCTGGAACCTGGTGAGCAGGTCCTGAAGCGGAAGAGAAGGCTTCACAAGCTAGATGACCAGTGGGAGAGCGACCCGTACACAGTACTGCAGTCCAACCACAACAACCCGAAGGTATGTGTAATTACCAAGGATGGAGGAGAAACCACTAGCACCGTCTCCAGAGACCACCTAAAAAGGTGCCCCAAGCAACTACAGAGTGCAGGAGAAGATCAAGATGACCTTGAACCCGCAGAAGACAAGAAAGAAATGATCAGCACAGTTCTTGGAGAGTTCTCCCGGTCCTGGACTCGGATAAATGATGCAATAGTGGTACCCGTCCTACACTACCTTCAACCAACACAGCAGGAACCTACAGGAGAGCAGGAGGAATCAGAAGACCAAGCAGCCCTAGAGGCAGAAGAACCCATGCCAGCAGCCCAGGAGAGTCAACCCTCTGCTGACAGTGAGCCTGCCATACCTGCGGTAAGCCAAAGGACCCGCAGATAGCTGCCTGCACTGCCTGTAAACCCAGCTATTAGCTGTACCCTGAATGCTAGTGGGGAAAGTCAGGTTAGACCACCACCAGACAGTGGGTTACGCAGGTCAACCCGGAGCACTAGGGGGCAAATACCAGCTCGCTGGAAGATCAAGATGCTTTATATTGTAAATGTTTTATGTTTGTTGCCTGGCTGCTAATTATGTTTTTCCAGTCTTTCTAGTTCATGGACTAACAGGTTATGGACGCTGAATAACCGGAACTGTCTTGTAGATAGTTGCACTTGGTGCCCTCTTTCGAAGATGGCCACGGAAGAAAAATCTGTCCGGTGTGGCCTCCTTGTGGCCCAAAGTAGAGAGCTCAGCCTTGTCGCCACGCCCAAGGCGAGGAACTTGGGGTTTATGGAAACAGGTCCCCACACCGTGGAAAACTTCACACCTTGTTGGGTGACATGGACACCCGGTCACGGAAGCGCCGTAACCTCAAGGACAAAATATACTTGTATATATGTTATGTTGTCATTTATACCCTGTATTTGTGATTCCTGTTTAGTCCGGAGTACTAAATTTTACTAGGGGAGAATGTGTCACCCCAGGCCTGGATGCCACAAACAATAATCTGTGTCTGAGAGCAGGAGGGAGGTCCCCTGGTTAGGGACAATTAGCATACAGCACCTCCTGTCCCAGGCCAGCAGGGGGAGCTGGCTGCCCCTATAAAAGCTGGAACTGGGTGCAGGGTTAGAGAGAACTGGAAGACCTAGCTCAGGAGTGAGACTAGTCCCAGAGAAGGAGGGACAGTTCAGCTGTAGCTGAGGAGTCCGTGAGGCAGAGGAGAAACTGCAAGCGAGGGACAGAGGTGATGAGAGCCGGTCCTGGAAGAGAACCAATCTACCGGGCATTGGGGTGTGGGGCTGTCAGGGTTACAAGTCCAGCAGAAGAGAACCAACCTGCGAGGGATTTCAGGTCCCTTGGCCTAAGAAGCCTGGAGGCTCCGCCACACAGAGGGACCAGTACAGCGAGGAGCAAGCAACAGGTACCCAAGGCCCTAGTCGCATGCCATACAGGCGAGAAGTACACGGCCAGCTCAGTGACGTGGACTATTACACCACGAAAAGGGGGATAGTCAGAAAGAGCATAGAGAGAACGGTAGGCCTACACACTCACCCTGACCAGTGGGGCTCGCCCGAATGCTCTCAGACACCCAGGCCCATTCCTAACCGGTACTGTTGGGTCATTAATAATATCTACAATAAAGACCCTGAACTGTTTGAAGCGGACTCTGAACTCTTACTATTGAGGCCTGCACTATCACCCCCAACATCCACCTACACTGCCCTGAGGCTACACTCTTCCCGTGGGGAGTTATTCTACACCTGTGCTGCACACCAACACCAGCCTCAGCAGTCTGCCTCGCAGCGGCGGTTATCCCTGACCGCAATCCACGGGTGGCGTAGTCGGATATTCAAAACACTGATAAATAGACTGCCACCATTTGGTCTGACCACCCTGAGCCACGGGATCGGGTTGCCACTACTACCCCCATTAGCACCGTAAACTAGAAGGCCCGGTTCAGTGTACCCCACGGCCCAGGGGCCGAGTCATGTGCATCAAATTATACATACACATATGGGGCAGTGGGGCTTCATACTATATACAGGTGCTTCTCACAAAATTAGAATATCATCAAAAGTTAGTTTATTTCAGTTCTTCAATGCAAAAAGTGAAACTCCTATATTATATAGAGTCATTACACACAGAGGGATCTATTATATAGAGTCATTACACAGAGGGTTCTATTATATAGAGTCATTACACACAGAGGGATCTATTATATAGAGTCATTACACACAGAGGGATCTATTATATAGAGTCATTACACACAGAAGGATCTATTATATAGAGTCATTACACACAGAGGGATCTATTATATAGAGTCATTACACACAGAGGGATCTATTATATAGAGTCATTACACACAGAGGGATCTATTATATAGAGTCATTACACACAGAGGGATCTATTATATAGAGTCATTACACACAGAGGGATCTATTATATAGAGTCATTACACACAGAGGGATCTATTTTAAGTGTTTATTTCTGTTAATGTTGATGATTATGGCTTACAGCCAATGAAAACACAAACGTCATTATCTCAGTAAATTAGAATACTTCATAACAACAGCTTGAAAAATGTTTTTAAAATCCGAAAAGTTGGCCTACTGAAATGTATGTTTAGTAAATGCCCTCAATACTTGTTCGGGCTCCTTGTGCATCAATTACTGCATCAATGCGGCAATGTGGCATGGAGGGATCAGCCTGTGGCACTGCTGAGGTGTTATGGAAGCCCAGGTGGCTTTGATAGCAGCCTTCAGCTCATCTGTATTGTGGGGTCTGGGGTCTCATCTTCCTCTTGACAATACCCCATAGATTCTCTATAATAGATTCTCTATGGGGTTAAGGTCAGGCGAGTTTGCTGCCAATCAAGCACAGTGATACTGTTGTGTGTAAACCAGGTATTGGTACTTTTGGCAGTGTGGACAGGGGCCAAGTCCTGCTGGAGAATGACATTTCCATCTCCATAAAGCTTGTGGGCAGAGGGAAGCATGAAGTGCTATAAAATGTCCTGGTAGACGGCTGCGCTGACTTTGGTCTTGATAAAACACAGTGGACCTCCACCAGCAGATGACATGGCCCCCCAAACCATCACTGATTGTGGAGCCTTCACACTAGACCTCCAGCAGCTTGGATTGTGGCCTCTCCACTCTTCCTCCAGACTCTGGGACCTTGATTTCCAAATGAAATGCAAAATTTACTTTTCATCTGAAAACAACACCTTGGGCCACTGAGCATCAGTCCAGGTCTTTTTCTCTTTGGCCCAGGTAAGACGCTTCTGGCGTTGTCTATTGGTCATGAGGGGCTTGACAAAAGCAATGCGACACTTGTAGCCCATGTCCTGGATACGTCTGTGTGTGGTGGCTCTTGAAGCAATGACTCCAGCAGCAGTCCACTCCTTGTGAATCTCCCCCAAATTTTTGAATGGCCTTTTCTTAGCAATCCTTTCAAGGCTGCGGTTATCCCAGTTGCTTGTGCACCTTTTTCTACCACACTTTTTCCTTCCACGTCCATTAATATGCTCGGATACAGCACTCTGTGAACAGCTGCTTCTTTAGCAATGACCTTTTGTGGCTTACCCTCCTTGAGGAGTGTGTCAATGACTGCCTTCTGGACATCTGTCAAGTCAGCAGTCTTGCCCATGATTGTGGAGCCTACTGAAACTGACTAAGGGACCTTTTTAAACGCTTAGGAAGCCTTTGCAGGTGTTTCTTGTTAATTCTAATTTACTGAGATAGTGACTTTTGTGTTTTCATTGGCTGTAAGCCATAATCATCAACATTAGCAGAAATAAACACTTAAAACAGATCACTCTGTTTGTAATGACTCTGTATAATATATGAGTTTCACTTTTTGGATTTAAGAACTGAAATAAATTCACTTTTTGATGATATTCTAATTTTCTGAGAAGCACCTGTATGTAGCAGTGCGGCAATTATACTATATACAGTCAGGAGTATAAGTGCTTGATACACTGACAATTTCGAAAGTTTTTCCACCTACACAGAATGAAGAGGTCTGTTTTGTTCTACTTAACTGCTGCAACTTGGACCTTTAACAGGATTTATATTTCACCTATGAGAAAGCATACTATGTGTATTTGGCAGATTAACTCAGGCATGTTTATGATAAACTGAATACCTGGATTGGAGTCCTATTTGTATACAGAATATTGACTATTAATGCTGGCAGAGTAAGTCTTAGGCTATATTCACACTAGGTGTTTTTTTCTGCAGCAAAACATAATCTGTTGGCAGGAAAGAAGTAGCGTCAAAAACGCAGGTTTTGGTGTGTTTTTTGCAGTGGTTCTTGGTGCATTTTTGGTGCGTTTTTCAGGATCCCAAAGTTCAGCTTTGCTTCCACCATAGACACATGAAAACAGGTCACCATTGCAAGACATATGTTCATGAAATAGTACACATTACAAATGTAACGGGGTGGGTGGGGGGTGAATTGGTCTGGAATGGTTTATCTAAGACCCTGGCAGTGCATTGAATTTGTAGGACACTATTTACTTTCACATTATAGTTTGCCATTGAGTTGCTCAGGCATTGTTCATTTTCACACCTACCTGGGCCACACGTGTTGTTCAATCTCACACCTAGCTCAACCAATGTTTACTTTGTAGGCATCACTAATTTAATTAAACTGTAATAATCCAAGCTGCTATCTCAGGTGACCAAGACAAGATGGTTTAAGCTTGGGAAAATCACAAGAATAAATGTGTGTCACATACTTGCTTTTTTCACTAAAAACGCAGCAAAATGTTCACACTAGGCTTTTTTTCAGCATTTTTTTCCACCACCCTTTTTTTTAATGGGTGAAAAACGCTGAAACAAGTGACATACTCTATTGCAAAAAGCCATGGAAAGCACAAAATACTGAGGACAAATAAGCAAGCTTTGTGCATGAGATTTTGGAAATCTCATAGACTTTGTTGGTACTGTAAAACGCAGCTGAAAATTTGCATAAAAAAGCCCGCTAAAAAAACGTCTAGTGTGAAGATAGCCTTGTATAACAGTTCGCCAATGAGTTAGGATATATGACCACGATGCAGAAATGCTGCGGATTTTTCCTAAGCGTTTCTGCATCTCCCTGGGTTGTCAAGCGCTTTGCCAAGTGATTTTAGCATCACTTGGAAAAGTGCTTGACAACTTGGTCACACTATATAATTCCATGCAACCGGCATGGATTTATATAGTGTGACCAAGTTACAATGCTGCAAATGCAGCATCAATAATGAAAAAAAAGAATAATAATGGTGAAAAATAAAAAAAAACCATTATACTCATCTTCCGATGGTCCTCGATCTCCTTCTCCGGTGCGTCCGGTGTCTTCGGCGGATCACGGTGCTGTAAAAGGACCTTCCATGACGTCATTTAGTCATGTGACAGGTCACGCGACCGCCGATGTCGCGTGACCTGTCACATGACTAAATGGCGTCATGGAAGGTCCTTTTACCACCGCGAGCAGCCGAAGAGCCAGCAGCACCGCCAGGAGCAGACAGGGGCCATCAGAAGGTAAGTATATGTTTATTTTTTATTTTAATTCTATTTTAACTACAGGTACTATGGTACCCGGGTCTGGAGGAGAGTCTCTTTATCTCCAGACCCGGGTACCATCCACGCATTGAGTCGCATAATATCCACATGTGTATTTGTAGTCATGCGGATGTTATGCGTTCCAATGCAAGTCAATGGCGGCTAAATCGCAGCGACTCTGCAAAATTAAAGGACGTGCTGCGGATTTTTCCGCAATGATAATCCGCAGCGGAAATCTCCGCGGCATGTGCACAGCACATGCGGATTATCATTGGGGACCATTGCAGACCTATCACCAAGCGTTTTTTAAGTGTTTCCGCGGCTGAAGTTACGCTGCAGAAACGCCTAAAAAACGCATAGTGGGCACACAGTCTTAAAAGTTCTATGGTGAAGAAAAACACGTGAGATAATAAATGCGAAATATACAATTTTTCCCATAATATGACTGAGGATATCTTTAGGGTGTATTCACTGTTTTTTCTTCTGCAGCAAAAATGCTGTGTTTTACAGTACCATCTTAGTGAATGACATTTCTGAAATCTCATTCACATGCTGTTTTTTTTGCATTTTTTTAAATCTGCAGCTTGTCAAGTCTTTCAGAGGTTTTGTAGCATTTTTCACCCATTCAAATGAATGGAAAAAAAAACACAAGTAAAAACACCTGAATTTTAAGCAGCGTTTTTCCTGCCTCCTTTGATTTTTGAGGTAGAAAAAAAATACTGCCAAAATCCAACTTGTGAACACACCTTTATCCTGGTTGTGTTCTAATTGTATATAAAATAGAACGGCCATGATAACATGGGTAGTTAATTGTATGGTGTTTTCACTTTATATATTACCAGGCCGCATTCTATTTGCGCAGAGCTGCTCCGTGAAGATTCTATCACAAGATTCCGTGATGACATCACAGGTGATGGTGACATCACTGCTCACAGTCGCTATATATACAATGCACATAGGCTCACCCGTGCCTTTCTTGGCTCTATAGTGACTGATAGCACTTGCAGTTTTTCACTATGGCTGGAATTGTTTTGGACATTCCTCAGGTAAAAGCACTATTGTTGATCCTTATGATCAATCGTCCTAACAGTGTGCTTCTACCACCCGATGGCGTCCTCAGCTCCACTCACCGGCTGGTGATGGAGCTAGTAAAGGATTGCCTGACCAAACACCGACAACGTCGTCTAACGTCAGACTATCTGACGGATTTACTTCAGAATATCAGGACATTACTACACCAGGTAAGTGGCGGACACTCTGCACAGAACATCTCAATATTAACAGATAATAATGGAGGGATAGAAGCTTTTTCTTCTAATATATCATATTTTGCAGACCATAAGACGCACCAAAAATTTTTGTGAGGTAAATAGGAAAAACATTTATTATAATAAAATGGGGGTCTGTCTTATAGTCCTGTCTTATAGTCCGAATTTTCGGTTGCTTACTGAGGTGGGTGGTGGCAGTGGAGCGAGGTCACAGGAGGCAGAGTCGCTGCTGCAGGAAGTCAGCAGTAGGAGTGGGGCGTTGCTGCGGGCCCCAAGCTGGGAGGAGCGGGGTGTCCAGAAGGTGCGAGGAGGCGGGCCCTGGGCTTCAAGGAAATGTTAGTGGTAATTCAGGAGGGGAGGCCCTGCTCTGCTTACTGATTTCTCTGCAGTGGGCTTCAAGAAGTAGGCTGCTGGAGATGGCCAATACGCAGATTGAGATCTCAGCTCCTCATTGAGCCGAGATCTAAATCTGCACATGCACTGCCTCCAGCGGCCATTTGCCTGAAGCCCACCGCCAGAAATTCAATGGGCAGAGCGGGGACTCCCCTCCTAAATCACCGCTAACATTTCCTTGAAGCCCAGGGCCCGCAGCCTCGCACCTCCTGGATACCCCGCT
The DNA here is from genome assembly GCF_046119375.1 of Phyllobates terribilis. Lineage (NCBI taxonomy): Eukaryota > Metazoa > Chordata > Amphibia > Anura > Dendrobatidae > Phyllobates > Phyllobates terribilis. The sequence continues at coordinate 1,925,813 of NW_027362900.1, forward strand.
CCTCCCAGCTCGGGGCCCGCAGCAGCGCCCCACTTCTACTGCCGGCTTCCTACAGCAGTGACCCTACCTCCTGTGACCTCACTCCACCACAGCCACCCCCCTGGTAAGCTACATTCAGACAATTATTATTATTAATAATCTGTCTGATATGCTGGGGTGTAGAGTTCCAGAGTAGGGGGGATGCACGGGAGAAATCTTGTATGCGATTGTGGGAAGAGGAGATAAGAGGGGAGTAGAGAAGAAGATCTTGTGAGGATCGGAGGTTGCGTGCAGGTAAGTACCGGGAGACTAGGTCACAGATATATGGAGGAGACAGGTTGTGGGTGGCTTTGCATGCCAAGGTTAGGGTCTTGAACTGGAGTCTCTGGGTAATGTGGAGCCAGTGAAGGGATTGGCGGAGCGAGGGGAAAAGCCAGGGAATAGCGGGGGGACAGGTGGATTAGTCAGACAGCAGAGTTTAGGATAGATTGGAGGGGTGCGAGAGTGTTAGAAGGGAGGTCAAAAATTTTGGAAAAAAAGGCATCTTATAGTCCAAAAAATACGGTAAAACACAACGAGTCCCCAAATACAGTATGTAGTCATTGTATCTGCAGACAGAGAACCGATGTCACATACAATTTCCGCCTCCATTCTGACCGCTCTCATCTCAAAATTCTCCTTTCCATTTTTCCTTCTTTATAGGCTGAAGAAAGATCTCAGACTGAAGATTTGGCTGTCTTTAAAGAACTGGCCGAAAAAGTCCTGTCTATACTAGAACGCTCATTGGAACGCCCGGTAAGGATCAATATTAATAGACGTATCTTAATCCACCGTATCTGAGGAGACTTTCTGAGAAAAGGTCTGAAGATGGCGCGGGATTTGTATCGTTACAATTGGTGCATCTGTAAATGTTGGTTTAGTCCTTCATGATTTATGTATTTGGTGATTTAGTGAAATCTTCCACATAGTAATTATATATATTATATCTATCAGGAAACAACAGGAGGTGATGCCAAATATGGGCAAAATGTGACCCCGAAAATCCCTGACCCTAATAGGAGTCAGCCGGAGCTGAACAGCAATCTGATTACAGGTGAGCGATCACCCGACCTTCTACAAGGAATGTCCAGATATTACAGAGGACGGAGGATAATGTTAGATTTACTCTCTACTCTGTGTAATGGGAACCTGGCAGCACATTGTTACATATAGAAGTAGTGGTGTGACGGTATAGGCCATTGTCCCCTAATAATAAATCCAATGTGCCAGTCAGGAGAAATGTAAAGTAGACACCATATACAAATTAGAATGGAAGTGCGCTGGGGGCGTGAAAGAAGAAATCCAAGTGCAGTGACACGCCCCCAGTGCACTTCCAGGCTAATTTGCAAATCTCTCCTATGTTTCAGCTCTCTTACCATCACTCATATGTGCAGCGTGGGTGGGGGGTTCCTCATTCATGTGATGGAGGGTCCATTCTGCTGTGCTATAGCAAGTAACATGAAATAAATTAAATTTAAATTGCATTACTGCTCTAGTAAATGGGAAAAAACTAAGATACTGAGCACATAATTTGGCCAATTCATGAATGCCCTGCAGCCAATGACAAGGCGATCTTTTTGTTGGAATCCTCTCCTAATGTGAATCCTCTCCTAGACTGAAGCGTACATTTATATGGGTAGGTAGGATCCTGTTGTAATTAAAACCACCCCGGGCTGATGGGTGGAGATAGGTTCTCAGCAAAAAAGGTCGCCTTGCCGTGACTGCTGGGCATGCACCGAGCAAAAGAAGGTCGGCTTGCCGTGGCTGCTAGGCATGCACCCAGCAAAAGAAGGTCGCCTTGTCGTGACTGCTGGGCATGCACCCAGCAAAAGAAGGTCACCTTGTCGTGACTGCTGGGCATGCACCCAGCAAAAGAAGGTCGTCTTGCCGTGACTGCTGGGCATGCACCCAGCAAAAAAAGGTCACCTTGCCGTGGCTACTTGGCATGCACCCAGAAAAAGAAGGTCGCCTTGCCGTGGCTGCTGGCCATGCATGAATTGGCCAAATTATGCGTTAAGTATCTTCCTTTTATCCTATTTTCTACAGCAGTAATGCAATTCAGATTTCATTTATTTCATGTTTACATGCTATAGCGTTACAGAGTGCAACTTTGTTAGTTATGTATTTGGATGGCTACTCTTAGTATGCACCTGTTCACACCCATTTTCTTTTCGGAAGTGATGGTCAGTCTTTTGTTATTTATGAAGGGGTTCCTCCATCATTTACATTACATTTATCTATGGATTCCCCGTATATTCTCATATTTAGAATCCCCATATAACGAGTATTAATCCCATTTACAGACATCTTGTCATTTCTCCGTTATATTGCTGTATTATCTATGTAGGAATAATATCCTCTAATACATTTCATTTCTTCATCATTATTTTAGAAACAACTGAGCTGTCGAATCCTAACAATGGAATTAGTGAGATCCCGGAGATCCAAGAATCCGTAAGTATCATAGAGGGGGGTGCGTGTGTGTCATCAGATCATGGGGTGTGAATGACTCGTCCAGTATTATCCCCCATACAACCATGGGACGTCTCTATTCTAAGTGTAGATGACCCTATGGTGTTAATTACATTTGAATTACAGGGAATCTGTGACCAGGTTTATGCGATTTGGTCTGAGAGAAGCATGATGCAGGGACAGAGACCCTGATTCCATGTGTTGATTACTTTACTCGGTGGAGCAGTTGTGATAAAATCACTATTTTTTTCTGCTGCAGAGCTCTGAATGCTGAGTCTTGATTGGCAGCTTTCTGTGTACACTGTGCATAGGCAGAAAGCTGCTAATCAGTGGTGGAGGCAGGGGTACAGAGCAATAGGACTACCTGGCTAGACAGATAGTCTTCTGGTGATAATCTACTGATTTTATTGAAACAGCCACACACAGCCTAGTAAGTAACACATCACTGGAATCAGGGTCTCTGCCCCTACATCATGGTGCTTTCAGAATACATAGCAAACACCTGGTGACAGATTACCTGTAAGTCCTCCTCTGTGTGATCTCCCACATTATCCAGAATGTTATAGTAATGTATGATGACCGTTGCAGGGCGGCTCCAGGATTTCGTGGGCCCTGGGCGACAGAGTCTCAGTGGCCCCTTTAACACATACCACGATTCATGATGCACAGATACCGCAGATAAATATATATATATATATATATATATATATATATATATATATAGTACAAGCCCGAAGATTTCACTTCTTACATTACATGAGCGATATCTATTGTAAATTCCACAATAACTCAGAAAGCGGCGAATCCTCACAGCTCACAGTGCAGACCGGACAGTAATGTCCTCCACACAGTATAATGGCACCACATAGTCCTCTATACCGTATTATGAGCTCCATATATTGCTCCATATAGAATAATGGACCCGATAAAATGCTCCACGCAGGCTGTGCCCCCATATAATGCCCCATGCAGGCTGTGACCCCACACATAATGCCCCATGCAGGCTGTGCCCCCCACATAATGCCCCATGCAGGCTTTGACCCCCCACATAATGCTCCATGCAGGCTGTGACCCCCACATAATGCCCCATGCAGGCTTTGACCCCCCAAATAATGCCCCATGCAGGCTGTGCCCCCCCCAACATAATGCCCCATGCAGGATGTCCCCCTCCCACATAATGGCCCATGCAGGATGTCACCCCCCATATAATTCCCCATGCAGAATGTCCCTCCCACATAATGCCCCATGCAGGCTGTGCCCCCCACATAATGCCCCATGCAGGCTGTGCCCCCCCACATAATGGCCCATGCAGGATGCCACCCCCCATATAATTCCCCATGCAGGATGTCCCCTCCACACAATGCCCCATGCAGGATGTCCCACCCCACATAATGCCCCATGCAGGATGTCCCCCACACATAATGCCCCATGCAGGATATCCCCCCCACATAATGCCCCATGCAGGATGTCACCCCCCATATAATTCCCCATGCAGGATGTCCCCCCCACATAATGCTCCATGCAGGATGTCCCACCCCACATAATGGCCCATACAGGATGTCACCCCCCATATAATGCCCCATGCAGGATGTCACCCCCCCATATAATGCCCCATGCAGGATGTCCCCCCAACACATACGGCCCCATGTAGGATGTCACCTCTCACCCCATATATTGCCCCATGCAGGATGTTACCTCTCACCCCATATAATGCCCCATGCAGGATGTCACTTTTCCCCCCATATAATACCCCATGCAGGATGTCACTCCCCCCATATAATGCCCCATGCAGGATGTCACCCCCCATATAATGCCCCATGCAGAATGTCACCTCTCACCTCATATAAAGCCCTATGCTGGATGTCACTTCCCCCCCATATAATGACCCATGCAGGATGTCACTTCTCCCTCTCATATAATACCCCATGCAGGATGTCACCCCCCTATATAATGCCCCATGCAGGATGTCCCCCCCATATAATGCCTCATGTAGGATGTCACCTCTCACCCCATATAATGCCCCATGCAGGATGTCACTCCCCCCCATATAATGCCCTATGCAGGATGTCACTTCTCCCCCCCCATATAATACCCCACGCAGGATGTCCCTACCTCCCTCCCATATAATGCCCCATGCAGGATGTCACTTCTCCCCCCATATAATGCCCCATACCTCCATACATAAAAAAAAAATCAAATGCTCGCCTCACTGCTCACCAGCTGTGGAGAGGTAAGTATTGTGCCGGCCGTGGTCCTGGGCAAGCATTGGGGGGGGGGAGCAAGGCCCACTAGCTGGCGCTGGCAGCACTCTCCTCTGCTCACTGGTCCCATAGCACGCCAGGGTGCCCGACAGCAAGTGGCCCCTCGCCTACTCAGGGCCCCGGCACTTGCCTGGGTGTGCTGGGTGCTAGCACCAGGTCTGCCCAGCGTCCGGTTTGTATCCTCCCAACATCATATCAGTGTAAATCATCTGGGACATAATATGGGGGGAGAAGTTTTTGCATCTCTAACTTTTTTCCTGCATCTTCAATAAATCAGTATTATTTCTTATTCTTTTATAGAGCGTGATGGATTCATTGGTTCTGGCGAGAAAGCCGCATATGAGCGACTATGAAACTTCCAAACTCATCAGCAGTGGAAATTTTGGGTGAGATTTCTGTTGCCATAATCCACATTTCTCAGGGTTCCCTATGACAATGCTTCTGCCCCTGCACTCTGCCATTCAGTGTTATCATAGGGAAATTATATGATCTGTAGCAAATCAAACTGTAAGGAAAGCGATTTAAATAATATAATTACATATAATATAATATATAATAATATAATATTATTACATTTGCCTGTGCTAGACCCTCATCTGTTCTTATGCTGCCTCCTCCACCTGAGCTTTTCTGCTCTCCACTCTGATCTTTGTTTTGATGGGGGGGCTCCATTATGAAGCTGATCAGAGAAGTTGGCTACACATGGTCACATGAAGGGTGACACCATATTGATGTCAATGACATCTACACCCTCCACCATGACCATGTGGGCCCAATCACTGGCCTCAGCAGCAGAAGAGAGCCCTGGAGCACATTCATTTTGGACCAATTTTATTTGCACTAAATTGTATTTGGTCAGTTATAGCGAATCTGCCCAAAGAGAATTTCGATAGATTCTCGTATCTATAATGTGACCTGGGTGATGGCTCCGGCAGAAGTGGCATTGTGGAGACCTCCCATAGGTGATCTATGTAGTGCTATTTTATGTATTTCTAGATGTGGATTTATAGTGGCGGCCAGACTTCTAGTATTAAACATATGCAAATTGTCTCTTCAGAGAGGAAGCAAACTAGAACTCCACCTATAGGAAGTAGCAATCCTAAAAGTCAATATCGACCCTTTAACAAGCCTTGTCACATGACTTAGGATAATAGCCAAAACCAAAATCTCAATTTGCAGGAACTGTGTTCTGGGGTACTGCCCCTCTTCAGTGCAAAGTGTGAGATATGGTTTGACTGGGTGAGAGGTGTCGGACCGGTATCCAAGGGGTTGACGTTTCTCCTTGCGGACATGAGGAGACTTTTAAGACTTTTAAGCCGCAATGCTCCTCTGGGAAATAGGATTGCTACTTCCTATAGGTCGCACTAGGGTGCTAGTTCTCTTCCTCTCTGAAAAGAGACAATTTGCATATTTCCCAGAAGAGCATTGCAGCTTAAAAGTCTCCTTACCTTGACATGCTTAACATGGCTTTTTCCGCAAGGAGAAACGTTACCGCTTGGATCCTGGTCAGATGCCTCTCACCCCGCCAAACCATATCTCACACTTTGCACTGATGAGTGCTTGTACCCCAAAACATAGTGTCCGAAAATTGAGATTTTGGTTATGGCTATTATTCCATGTCATGTGATAAGGCTCGTTAAAGGGTCGATGACTTTTAGGATTACTACTTCCTATAAGGGGCACTAGAGTTCTAGTTCTCTTTCTCTCTGAAGAGACAATTTGCATATTTCCCAGAGGATCATTGAGGCTTAAAAGTCTCCTCACCTTGACAAGCTTAACATGTCACTCTCCGCAAGGAGAAATGTTACCCCTTGGATACCAGTATTAAACATATAATGATTTCTATAGATGGATTATTAATAAGGATTTATTATAACCGATGGATTCTCCTTCTCTTCAGGGCCGTCTACTTAGTGCATCATAAAGACTCACACCAGACCTTTGCTATGAAGAAAATGGCTAAGCGGAACCTAAATACTGCACAGAGATTGGAATGGGCCTTTCTGGAGAGGGACATCTTAACATTTGCTGATTGTCCCTTTGTGGTCTCCATGCTCTGCTCCTTTCCAACTAGATCTCACCTGTGTATGGTCATGGAGTATGTAGGAGGTAAGACACATCTATTGTATTATATTCAGCCCATGTCTGCTTTCATCTTATCACTGCTCATATCATTAGGACATTGTTGGTTACTTCCCCACAGAGCATTTACTATAGGTTATCTATTACCAAGATGCTCGTAAATTCATTGATCTTGGTGCAGGGGCGCTATGGGGCTCATCAGTCGGAGGGGGTCTGTCGACGCTCGGCAGTGGGCAGCATCCCTCCACCTGTCATCACAATTTCAGCGGTATTTGCTTCTTCAAGGAGGTGGGGCTGGTGGGGGCAAAAATACTGAGTAGGTGGCTAGTAGGGGCCAAAATACTGAAAGGGGGCCGTATGACTAGATATGGGGGGACTGTGAATGCTGAGTGGAGGTCATCATATTAAGTGGGGTGCTGTGGGGGTCCTCACTCTATATGGAGGCCCCCATTCTGTGTGGGGACATCATACTGAGTGGGGAGTTATGCGGACAATTATATTGTGTGAGGGACTGTGGGAACCATTATCCTGAGTGGGAGGGTTGCTGTGGGTGCCATCACACCGAGTAGGGGGTTGTGGCTGGCCTCCTTCTAAGTGGTGGCCTCCTTAGGAGGATTCACTGTGGGGATACCATACTCATTGAGTGTGGGTGTGGGCATTTTTGGGAGCATCATACTCTAAAATGGCCATAAAAGTTGTATTGCTGGTGAGAACACCAAGCTGCTTCAACAGGGATATAAATATATTTCTTTTTTATTTTTTAGGGTGGGGGGCAATTACAACTTTTGATATGGGGTCTTGTGATTTCTATGTATGCCACTATCTGTGTGATCTCCCCAGGATGTTTCCGCTCACTGCTCATTATACATCATGGTTATCTGCTCGTGGTATATCATGGTTATCTTCTGTATAAACCCCTCACCGGTCATATTTCCTTTCTTCTATAGGTGGAGACTGTGGGACCCTTCTAAGCACCAGGGGTCCTTTCTCTGTCCCCATGGCCCGCTTGTACTTTGCAGAGGCGGTACTTGCCGTGGAATACCTGCATAGTTACGGTGTGGTGCACAGAGACCTGAAGCCGGAAAAGTAAGTGCCCCCGTAGTATAATAAAGTGGGGAAAGTTGTCATTTATTATCATTCAGTCTGTGAGGCTAAAACCATCTTCTCTTTTGCAGCCTCCTGATTACATCTACTGGACATATTAAAGTTACCGATTTTGGGATTTCAAAACTTGGTCTAATGATACCGAAAACCAACACCTACAAGGAATTAGCAGTGGACATCTCCAGAGAGTTCCAGGACCGTGAGGTCAGCATCACCTACAAGAACTTAGCTTGTTATTTGCAAATCTCATCACACTATTGTCTCTGACGCGCCCCTTGGCCTTCATTGCGCGGCATCGCGCGCACGGGGGAGGGCTTACCCGGAGCCGGATCCGATGGGAGTAGTAGTCTCGTGGCGGTGACCCGGTCCGTGCCCAGGGAGTCAAACTGAGCGGCACTGTTTTGCAGTAGATGTTAAAATGTTCGACTACGCCACCCGTTGATTGCGGCTATGAGGCCGCCGCTGCAGGGCAGACCGCTGAGGCCGGTGATAGGATTGTGCAGCGTAGATGGTATAACCCCCAACGGGAGGGGTATGGCCTCAGGGCAGCAGATGTAGATGACAGTGGTGGTGATGGTGAAGTAAGGAAGCTCAGAGACGTGTGGTGTAGTTTCAAGGCTTTTACTCACAGGTGTTGCTCCCGTCACTTCGGCCAAGAGTGACCACCCAAGCCGTGCTGCGTCCACCAGGTGCGGGACTCGGCCAACTCCCGGGCAGTTCCAGAGCGTGGTCCTGAGCTCCCCTCTCTTCCTTCCTACTGGCCGTCCTCACCAGGGACCCACCTATGTCCGGCTCCCTCGGGCCTTTTGGTGGCGAAACCTGTCCCGGCTTCCCTGACCCTATTCGTGGTCTGCCTTCCTGGTGGATATGGCGAGGGGTCGCGCCAAAACTTGTCCACGACCTCCGGTTCCTGGCTAAGGATGATTAGCCTCTACCAGCTTGGGATCCGGTACCCTTTTCTGCCAACCCTTCACCCTTCTGGTTTACTTCTGGGATCTCAGGGTTCCCTCTTGTCTTGTGTCTCTGGGCCTCTCTTCCTCCTTCTCTCCACTACAGGCCTGGCACTGGAGCTGGGCCCAGCCGGAGCCACAGCTCCCTGTCAGCCCTCCTGGCTGAACTCTCTCTCAGAACTCACCCTGTCTCTAGATGGTGCCCACCATATATACTCCCTCTATGTGTGAGCCCAGGTGACTAGCACCCAATGGGCTCCTACCTCTATGCCCAGAGCCCCTCCCCTATCTGCCCCTACACTACTGGGATGTTCCTCCCCCCTCCCCACTCCAGCCAGGGACAGACGCTGTCGTACCTGCACAACTATTTGGTGGGAGTACCGTTGTTCTGTCCCCCGGAAATGGGGTGAGAGTAGTGCATGCAGCTATCTGAGCTCAGTCCCACACTCCATCCTTACCCGGGAGTGGAATACCACACCTCTGGTTTGAGGTGCAATACCCCTGTAGCAGCCGAGTCCTCGGGGTGCTACATCTCTTCTCTACGTTCTTCCTTTCTAGAGAACTTTTCCACTAATATTTTATCTTCTGCATTGTGTTTTAACGATGATATCTTGTCATAATAATTGTTTCATCGATTCTCATCTCTATGTTCTGTTGGTTTCCAGTTCTGTGGCATCCCATGTTACATAGCCCCAGAGATCATCCTGAAAGAAGGCTATGGAAGACCTGTTGACTGGTGGTCATTGGGGATCATCCTGTATAAATTCCTGCTGGGATGTGTACCATTTGATGCTGATTCCCTCACTGAGCTTTATAAAAGGGTTGTCATTGGTGAGTAGAATAATCCGATCATTGCGTTGATTGGTTACATTTGTTTAGTTATTTCCTTTGCTTTATGTTACAGTCCAGTAAAGAGGTTTTATTTTCTGTAATTTTCTATGTAACAGGAGAACTAATTTGGAATTGTGATCGCGCTCCACCCCTGGATGCTCAGAATCTCATCACTGAGCTGCTCAGAAGAAATCCTGTGCGTAGACTTGGGACAGGTAACAGATATACTAGTATTAATATTCCCTTATTAGACCAAGGACATATCGCTCATGTTCATGAAGATCAGCATTTCTCTATCAGCTCATCTACTGTATTTCTAGTTCTCCACACTAAGACTTTCAGTTTATTTCCTTCATGTCGGCTCAGTTTTGTCATTAGTTCAGAATATGATAAACTGTTCAGATATGGAGCCATCCCTGACTATGTCCGCATCACTTTTGTTTTTCTTTTTCTAGGAGGAGCATTTGAGATCAAGGTTCATCCATTCCTGAGTGACTTGGACTTTGACAACATTCTGAGCCAGGAGCTGGAGTATGTTCCTCAGCTTGTTTCAGACGCAGACACCAGCTTATTTATCAGTAAGTAGAAGGAGACGTCATCTAGACTAAGCGACTGTTTGTCTCATCTTCCCTAATATGTGATCATCTGTTCCCATTAATATTAGTGATAAATAGTGACTGTGTTATACTGACAACCTCTAATAATACTTCATTACCTATTTCTTGTAGATCATTCTGATATAAACAAACATCTGGTCTCAAAGGATGAGGAAGGCACAAGTGAGAACAATGAGAGCCTTGACTTCCAAAATTTTACGTCATCTTCTGAAAAGCTTTGTAAAGTAAGTATGTGATTAATAAATCCAAAATATGTAAAAAAAAAAATAAAAAAAACTCTAAAAGTACATAAAAAAAATATTTTATATCTTATTTTTATCCGTATTTAGCTCTGTACCATCGCTACCAGGATGGTGAACAATGAGGATCCCAATGCCCCTCCAGAGTATACACAAGAAACCAACACAAACATCTCAGAAATGTGAGTAGATTAGAAAGGGTCATTACTGGGAGTTCCAGGCTGATCTATGTACACAACACCAAATATAGGACATAAATATCAGAATATCAAATGCAGCATTCACCGCTTCATGGTTAACGGTCATTGTACTTTTGGCTTCAGAAAATGCAGAAGATAACAGCCCATAATTGTGGCAGGTCATGCATTTTTAGCACTGCCTACTCTGTAGGAGAGCTGTAGTATTACTTGCCAGACATTCTTGTCAGTTGTGTTCTGATCCATGGAAGGTAGTTTGGAGCAGAAAACCTTCCCCACTATGACAGTCATAAGTCCTATTAGGCCTTATACTCAGTGTTCTTATAGTGAGACAACCCATTTTATACTGTGTTTACTTACGATTTACATGTTTTTCTTCTTCAAACAGGCAGAAAGAATCTGTTCCTGTATGTAATACAGACGATGCTGTTACCATCTTGCCACCCTCGTCCCCATTGCCAGGTATGTACATGTCTACAGCACCAACAATGTGAATGTTGACTTCAAGGCTCAAATATTTCCACATGGTTTTTCTGGTCTACTATGTTATCCATGTTTCATGGATCTCAGCTATGTTGACCATGGGTTCGTACTGTATCCCTATTTCCCTAATTTTGTACAGGAGTTTTTTTTCATGTATTCTGTATATTACGTTGTATCATCTAGTAACCTAGTGAGTTATAGCGACTGTGTTATACTGACACCCTCTAACAATCCTTCCTTACCTATGTCTTGTAGATCACTCTGATGAAAACAACCATCTGGTCTCAGAGGATAAGGAGGGCACAAGTGAGGACGATGAGAACTTTATCTTCCGAATATTTGCATCATCATCTTCTGAGAGGCTTTCTAAAGTAAGTATGTGATCGATAAATCCAAAATATGTACAAAAAAGGATCTACAAAATTAAAAAGTATATATATTTAATAACTTATTGTTATCCACATTTAGCACTCTACCACCACTAACGGGATGGTGAACAACGAGGATCCCAAGGCCCCTCCAGAGTGTACACCAGAATCCAACACAAACATCTCAGAAATGTGAGTAGATTATGGGGTCATTACTGGGAGCTCCAGGCTGATATATGTGCACAACATCAAATATAGGACATAAATACCATAATATCAAATGCAGCATCCACCGCCCCATGGTTATGGGTCATTGTGCTTTCAGCTTTCGGAATTGTTGGAGATAACAGCCCATAATTGTGGCCGGTCATGCACTTTTAGTGCTGCCCTCACTGTAGGAGAGATGTAGTATGAAATGCCGGCCATTCTTGGTAGTGGTTTTCCTCTCAGCTCTCTATAAAAGGTAGTCTTGAGCAGAAGACCCTCCCCACTATGACAGTCATATGTCCTACTAGTCCTTATAGTCGGTGTTCTTCTAGTGAGACAACCCCTTTTATATGGAGTTTACTTGAGATTTACATGTTTTTCTTCTTCAAACAGGCAGAAAGTATCTGTTCCTGTATGTAATACAGACGATGCTGTTACCATCTTGCCACCCTCGTCCCCATTGCCAGGTATGTACATGTCTACAGCACCAGCAATGTGAATGTTGACTTCAAGGCTCAAATATTCCCACATGGTTTTTATACAATACTATAGGTCTCTTATGTTATCCATATTATGACAAAGCAGATCCTATAAGAAGATATTGTTATTGATTTTTTTTTTTAATTTTTCATCAGAATTTCCATCTCATGAAGAAAGAAAATCGGCAATAAATCTGAGTATGGAGCAACAAAACTCAGAAAATGGAAAAAATGGGAAAAAGAGACGAGGTAAGTGTGAGAATCAACTCCATGTTGTGTGATGTCAGTGAGAATAATTCATGTGGAGTAGATGTCATCTGTCAGTGATGGGATTGTCACATGTATGATTGCTGACAATGACCCCTGACCTCTGTATGATAATATTCCTCTGCCGTCCGGCCACAGTGACTGCACAGCATTATCACGTAATATGGAGTCCCATCACTTACATTATATTTATTTCTCTTGTCATAGGTTCCATCTTCCGCCGGATCTTATCATCCTGCCGGCGTGGATTATCCAGGGCTGCTCGCGCATTTGCATGCTGTCACTGTTGCCCTAAAACCATCTAAAAGACGGGACACCTAAGCATCCAGCGTCCTGAAGTCCAGCAGATCCATCATCACTGCTGGAGCTGTATAGAAGGACCTTCACCATCTACCTGTGGCCTTCTGACTGGTCAACCTGGACAAGTTTCAGTAACGCCTCTGTCATCGGGCTCTGCGGTATTCATACTGCTCGTCTGACTTGTCATTTACTGATCACCTGGTATCTGACCTCGGCTATCTTCCTGACTTCGATTTAGTCTATTGATAATGTTCACGATTTTATTCATCCCATTATTAATTAAAAAAAAGTAAAATCTGTTACTGTTGCTCTGATTCCTTTTTGTCTTGAATTCACAAATACTTGTAACTCACTAATTGCTCTTCTTCTCACTAAATGTATTTCTCATTATCCTTAATGCAGCAGTCAGTCTCATATTTCTGTCCAGCAGTTACACTGGTGCCTCCACCCTGTACCAGTCATTACACTCATCCACAAACCTCTCCACACTGCTGCACAGTCCTGCATCTCTACCATATCTACACTCCAATGAGCTAAGATTAACATCCTCCATAATCAGGACCTCCCACTCTCATGTCCAAGACATTTTCTCTGCTGCACCAGCTCTCAGGAGTGCACTACTGCAGGCAATCAGGTTCATTCCCACTATCAGAGATTTTAAGTGTGCAGTAGAAACAGATTATTTGTGGCAGGACTATCAAATCACCTCACTATTCTAAGTTTTTCCTACAGCACTCAGTAGCACTTAATATTTGTACATATACAGATAATGGTTGGTGACTGGTTCATGCAGCCTTAATTCCACAAAGATAGAAATAAAAGGTCAACATGTTTCATACATCCAAACCATCCTTAATCATGGCAGAAAAACATAATTTTAAGTTCCCACTATGAATATTTGGTGAGATATCACAGCTGTGTATTTTCACAGCACAAAGAACGCATCTTACAGATCAGCAAATCACAGTGTGCTGACGCTTAGTGTTGTAGTTTTGAACAACACCATTCATTTTATCATATAATGTGTTGAAAAATGAGAAAAAATGGCAGGTTTGGGTTCCTTCATTTTACAGTGTGTATTGTGTTGTAAAAACAAACTGACAAAATGATTCAGAGTCAGTAGTATGATTACTGTGATACCAAACTTATAAGGTTTTTATATATATATATATATATATATATATATATATATATATATATATATATATATATATATATACAGTGCTTAGCATAAATCAGTACACCCAAATAGATTTGTCAGCAAACCTGTAGTTTCCTTTCAGAATCATCATTTTATATGGGATACCATACTACAAAATACTCTCGCAAATTTGAGCCATTGAATGCAAACAAGATTTGGTATTTTGCTGACCCCAAAAAAGTAATTTTCTTAACAAACTCATTCAAGATCATGTTTCAAAAATGAGAACTTCCCAGTAACAGTCTTAAGAGAAAAGCTAAGTTTAGACAACAAAATTCTAATTAACAAGAACTGAACCACAGGTAAGTGTAATTATTCATTAAACAGATGTCCAGCAGACAGGTGTCTGTAAAAGGAAGTTACTTAATAAAGAAAACTCCTTCCCATTTCATGCCATCAGCAATGGCACCACATAGAAGGGAAATGTCACAAATAGTGTTGAGCATTCCGATACTGAAATATCGGGTATCGGCCGATATTCACTGTATCGGAATTCCGATACTTAATTCCGATACTTTTATAATATCGAATACCGGAATCGGAAGTTCCCATAATGCCTGCGCTCTGCAGTGTCTCTGAAGGATGACAAGCTGGATGGCAGCGCTCAGCTGCGATCCAGCTTGTCATCAGAATGCCATCCCAGCGTGGGAGAATTCTCCTGATTGTTTAAAAGCCGGCGCGGTAAAAAGCCGCCGGCTTTTAAACAATCACGCAGCCCCATACTGCTTCCCCGCAGCCTCCCACCCCGATCCTCCGCTCCCCTCGCCACCTCCCATCCCGATCGTAAATTAGGACCGGACGGGGAGCGCAGCACCAAGGAGCGAAGGACCCGGGCGGGGAAGCCGGCAGTGAAAAGACTTCACCGCCGGCTTTCCCGTTCTGTGCTGCGCTTTCCCGCCGGTTATTTCAAATGAACAGCTGAGGTATCAGGTGATGCCGATCAGCTGTTCATTTGAAGTAGCCGCGGTGCCCTCAGAGGGTTCATGTGAGTTCATGCTTGACTGCATGAACTCACATCAACTTTCCCACGGCCGCACAGGTCAGCCTCACCTCCTGGACCCGTCATGATTAGTGTGTGCGGGGTGTGTGTGTGTGCGGGTGTGTGTGCGGGTGTGTGTGCGGGGTGTGTGTGTGTGCGGGTGTGTGTGCGGGTGTGTGTGCGGGGTGTGTGTGTGTGCGGGGTGTGTGTGCGGGTGTGTGTGCGGGGTATGTGTGTGCGGGTGTGTGTGCGGGTGTGTCTGCGGGCAGACATAGGCCGATGTGACACTACTACTCCCATCGGCCTATGTCTGTCCCCCGTCCACTCCTGCCAGCAGGATCAGCTCGATGGGAGCAGTAGTTCCCATCAGCCTGATCCTGCTATTTAAATTGCCCTACTGTGTCCCCAATAAATGTTAAATACATGTCATTGGTGGCCAGTGGTTACCTAAAAGAAATTAG
This sequence comes from Phyllobates terribilis, assembly GCF_046119375.1. Lineage (NCBI taxonomy): Eukaryota > Metazoa > Chordata > Amphibia > Anura > Dendrobatidae > Phyllobates > Phyllobates terribilis. The sequence continues at coordinate 1,941,329 of NW_027362900.1, forward strand.
TTCATACATTACCTGTCCCCGCCGATCGCCACCTAAAATAAAGTAAAAAATAAAAAACTACACCTATACTCACCAAGACACCTAATTCCCCGAAGCCATCGATCTCCTGTAATAAAATATAAAATAATAAACCACAACCTTATCCTTACCCCTCCGTAGCAGTCCACGAGTGTCCCACGAAGATCTCCAGTTCAGAGCAGCCACATAGAATGTGACCGCTCTGAACCGCTGCCGCCGCTAGAATGACGGGGCCGTAAGGGTTCACCGGAGTTCAGGCAGCGCTGCTCCGGTTAGCTCCTTTACGGCACTGCTGTATCGTGAGAAATTCCCACGGTACAGCACTGCCGTAAAGGAGGTCTCCGGAGCTGCGCTGCCTGAATGCACTCCGGTGACCTCAGTCAGTGGCTCCCGCTGCCGGGAGCGGACGTGTTCCCGGCAGCGTGAGCTTACAGCAGCCATGCACAGCTGTCACCATCTCCAGATGTGACAGCTGTGCATGGGAGATCAGCGCAGGAACGTGGACAGGTAACTATTTTTTTTTTAGTAAACTAAGAATTAAATAAAATGGTGTTTTATTTCAAATAAATTATTTTTTTCTGGGTGTAGTGTGTTTTTTCTTTTTAACACTTTGTAGGTTAGTAATGGGGGTGTCATATAGACGGCCATCATTACTAACCTGGGCTTCATGGCAGCTGGCGCTGACATGAACCCCACCACTATTACCCCCTGCCACCGCACCAGGGCAGCGTGGAAGAGCGAGGCTAAGTGCCAGAATTGGCGCATCCTATGGATGCGCCATTTCTGGGGCGGCTGACGGCTGGTGTTTCTAGCCTGGGAGGGGGCCAATATTCATGGCACCCTTCCTGAGCTATTAATATCAGCCCCCAGCTGTCTGCCTAGCCTTTGCTAGCTATTAAAATAGAGGGGACCCCACGTCATTTTTTGGGGGGGGGTCCCCCATTTTAATAGCTAGTAAAGGCTAGGTATTCAGCTGGGGGCTGATATTAGTAGCCTGGGAAGCTCCGTGGGTTTTACCCACTTCCCAGGCTTCAAACATCTGCCCCAGCCGTCTGCTTAACCTCCGCTAGAGACTAAAATTATGGGGGATCCCACGCCATTTTTTTTTTAAATAAATCCTTTATTTTAACACTAAATGACATTTGAGGACTTAATAAAGATGCAGTCCCTAAATTATTATTTATTTTTTAATAAATTTTTCCCAAAACTTTTGACGTGGGCTTCGCCATATTTTTGTATGCCAGCCAGGTACAGCATCCAGCTTCTATGAACGCGCCATTTTCCGGGGCGGCCGCGGACTGCAATTTTCAGCGGGGGGGGGAGGGCAGAAAGCTTGGGCCTCCCTGCGCTGCAGATTCCATCCCCCAGCTGCCTAGTTGTACCTGGCTGGACACAAAAATAGGGAGAAGCTCCACGTTTTTTTTTTTTAATTATTTCATGAAATTCATGGAATAATTAAGAAAAAAAGGGCTTCCCTATATTGTTGTGTCCGGCTAGGTACAAATAGGCAGCTGGTGGTTGGGGGCAGCCCGTTCCTGCCTGCTGTACCTGGCTGGACACAAATATAGTGTGAAGCCCCACGTCAATTTTTTTTTAATTATTTCAGGAAATTCATGAAATAATTAAAAAAAAATTATGTGGGGCTTCGCCCTATAATTGTGTCCAGCCAGGTACAGCAGGCAGGAACGGGCTGCCCCCAACCACCAGCTGCCTATTTGTACCTAGCCGGACACAACAATATAGGGAAGCCCTTTTTTTCTTAATTATTCCATGAATTTCATGAAATAATTAAAAAAAAAAATGTGTGGCGCTTCGCCCTATTTTTGTGTCCAGCCAGGTACAACTAGGCAGCTGGGGGCTGGAATCTGCAGCGCAGGGAGACCCAAGCTTTCTGGGCCCCACCCGCTGCAAATTGCAGTCCGCAGCCGCCCCAGAAAATGGCGAGTTCATAGAAGCGCCATCTTCTGGCGCTGTACCCAACTCATCCAGGGCCCTGGTGCGGTGGCTCACTGGGTAATAAAGGGGTTAAGGCCAGCTTGGCATTATCAGCTGGCCCTAAGCCCGAAATTCATGGGGTCACGCCAATATTAGACATGACCGCCATGAATTTCTAGTAAAGTATTTAAAAAAAACACAAACACCCAGAAAAAAGTCCTTTAATTGAAATAAAGACACAATTCTTTATTGTTCTAAATTAAACCATACTTACCGCCACGCCCATTCCAGCTGAAGCCAACGATCTCCTGCAATAAAAGTAAAATAATAAAGCAACCTCATCCTTACCTTTCCATGGTTCCCAGGACAGCTTCAGCTCTGCTACATCGAGATGACAGGCTGGACCGCAGCAGAACGCTGCCATCCAGCCTGTCATCCCGCGGACACTGAGAAGCGCAGGCATGCTTGCGCTCCTCAGTGTCTCTCTGTGACGTCATCCAGATGAGCCGAGGTCATGTCCAATGAACTCAGCTCACCTCATGCACGTCACTGACAGCGTGGGAAAATTCTCCTGCACTCAGCGCTTCAGCGTGAGAATTCTCCCACGCTGTCAGTGACGTGCATGAGGTGCGCCGAGTTCATTGGACATGACCTCACCTCATGCACGTCACTGACAGCGTGGGAAAATTCTCACGCTGAAGCGCTGAGTGCAGGAGAATTCTCCCACGCTGTCAGTGACGTACATGAGGTGAGCCGAGTTCATTGTCGGCTCATCTGGATGCCGTCACAGCCAGACACTGAGGAGTGGAAGTATGCCTGCGCTTCTCAGTCTCTGCGGGATGACAGGCTGGATGGCAGCGTTCTGCTGCGGTCCAGCCTGTCATCTCGATGTAGCAGAGCTGGAGCCGTCGTGGGAGCCATGGAAAGGTAAGGATGAGGTTGCTTTATTATTTTTCTTTTATTGCAGGAGATCGTTGGCTTCAGCTGGAATGGGCGTGATGGTAAGTATGGTTTAATTTAGAACAATAAAGAATTGTGTGTTTATTTCAATTAAAGGACTTTTTTCAGGGTGTTTGTGTTTTTTTTAAATACTTTACTAGAAATTCATGGTGGTCATGTCTAATATTGGCGTGACCCCATGAATTTCGGGCTTAGGGCCAGCTGATAATGCCAAGCTGGCCTTAACCCCTTTATTACCCAGTGAGCCACCGCATCAGGGCCCTGGATGAGTTGGGTACAGCGCCAGAAGATGGCGCTTCTATGAACGCGCCATTTTCCGGGGCGGCTGCGGACTGCAATTTGCAGCGGGTGGGGCCCAGAAAGCTTGGGCCTCCCTGCGCTGCAGATTCCAGCCCCCAGCTGCCTAGTTGTACCTGGCTGGACACAAAAATAGGGCGAAGCTCCACGTTTTTTTTTTTTAAATTCATGAAATTCATGGAATAATTAAGAAAAAAAGGGCTTCCCTATATTGTTGTGTCCGGCTAGGTACAAATAGGCAGCTGGTGGTTGGGGGCAGCCCGTTCCTGCCTGCTGTACCTGACTGGACACAAATATAGGGCGAAGCCCCACATCAATTTTTTTAAATTATTTCATGAATTTCCTGAAATGATTTAAAAAAAATTGACGTGGGGCTTCGCACTATATTTGTGTCCAGCCAGGTACAGCAGGCAGGAACGGGCTGCCCCCAACCACCAGCTGCCTATTTGTACCTGGTTGGACACAACAATATAGGGAAGCCCTTTTTTTCTTAATTATTTCATGAATTTCATGAAATAATTAAAAAAAAAAAATACGTGAAGCTTCTCCCTATTTTTGTGTCCAGCCAGGTACAACTAGGCAGCTGGGAGATGGAATCTGCAGCGCAGGGAGGCCCAAGCTTTCTGCCCCCCCCTCCCCCCGCTGAAAATTGCAGTCCGCAGCCACCCCGGAAAATGGCGCGTTCATAGAAGCTGGATGCTGTACCTGGCTGGCATACAAAAATATGGCGAAGCCCACGTCAAAAGTTTTGGGAAAAATTAATTAAAAAATAAATAATAATTTAGGGACTGCATCTTTATTAACTCCTCAAATGTCATTTAGTGTTAAAATAAAGGACTTATTTTAAAAAAAATTGACGTTGGGCTTCGCCCTATATTTGTGTCCAGCCAGGTACAGCAGGCAGGAACAGGCTGCCCCCAACCACCAGCTGCCTATTTGTACCTGGCCGGACACAACAATATAGGGAAGCCCTTTTTTAAAAAAATTATTTCATGAAATAATTAAAAAAAAATTGACGTGGGGCTTCGCACTATATTTGTGTCCAGCCAGGTACAGCAGGCAGGAATGGGCTGCCCCCAACCACCAGCTGCCTATTTGTACCTGGTTGGACACAACAATATAGGGAAGCCCTTTTTTTCTTAATTATTCCATGAATTTCATGAAATAATTAAAAAAAAAAATGCGTGGGGCTTCGCCCTATTTTTGTGCCCAGCCAGATACAACTAGGCAGCTGGGGGCTGGAATCCGCAGCGCAGGGAGACCCAAGCTTTCTGGGCCACCCCCGCTGCAAATTGCAGTCCGCAGCCGCCCCAGAAAATGGCGCGTTCATAGAAGCGCCATCTTCTGGCGCTGTACCCAACTCATCCAGGGCCCTGGTGCGGTGGCTCACTGGGTAATAAAGGGGTTAAGGCCAGCTTGGCATTATCAGCTGGCCCTAAGCCCAAAATTCATGGGGTCACGCCAATATTAGACATGACCACCATGAATTTCTAGTAAAGTATTTAAAAAAACACAAACACCAAGAAAAAAGTCCTTTAATTGAAATAAACACACAATTCTTTATTGTTCTAAATTAAACCATACTTACCACCCCGCCCATTCCAGCTGAAGCCAACGATCTCCTGCAATAAAAGTAAAATAATAAAGCAACCTCATCCTTACCTTTCCATGGCTCCCACGACAGCTTCAGCTCTGCTACATCGAGATGACAGGCTGGACCGCAGCAGAACGCTGCCATCCATCCTGTCATCCCGCAGACACTGAGAAGCGCAGGCATACTTCCACTCCTCAGTGTCTGGCTGTGACGGCATCCAGATGAGCCGAGGTCATGTCCAATGAACTCCGCTCACTTCATGTACGTCACTGACAGCGTGGGAAAATTCTCCTGCACTCAGCACTTCAGCGTGAGAATTTTCCCACGCTGTCAGTGACGTGCATGAGGTGAGCTGAGTTCATTGGACATGACCTCACCTCATGTATGTCACTGACAGCGTGGGAGAATTCTCACGCTGAAGCGCTGAGTGCAGGAGAATTTTCCCACGCTGTCAGTGACGTGCATGAGGTGAGCTGAGTTCATTGGACATGAACTCGGCTCATCTGGATGACGTCACAGAGAGACACTGAGGAGCGCAAGCATGCCTGCGCTTCTCAGTGTCTGCGGGATGACAGGCTGGATGGCAGCTTTCTGCTGCGGTCCAGCCTGTCATCTCGATGTAGCAGAGCTGAAGCTGTCGTGGGAGCCATGGAAAGGTAAGGATGAGGTTGCTTTATTATTTTTCTTTTATTGCAGGAGATCGTTGGCTTCAGCTGGAATGGGCGTGATGGTAAGTATGGTTTAATTTAGAACAATAAAGAATTGTGTCTTTATTTCAATTAAAGGACTTTACTCTGGGTGTTTGTGTTTTCTTTTAACTTTGACTATGGGGTTAGTAATGGGGGTGTCTTATAGACGCCTCTCCATTACTAACCTGGGCTTGATGTCAGCTGGCATTATAAGCTGACATCAACCCCAACCCTATTACCCCCTGCCACCGCACCAGGGCAGCGTGGAAGAGCGAGGCTAAGTGCCAGAATTGGCGCATCCTATGGATGCGCCATTTCTGGGGCGGCTGACGGCTGGTGTTTCTAGCCTGGGAGGGGGCCAATATTCATGGCACCCTTCCTGGGCTATTAATATCAGCCCCCAGCTGTCTGCCTAGCCTGTGCTAGCTATTAAATTAGGGGGGACCCCACGTCATTTTTTTTGGGGGGTCCCCCATTTTAATAGCTAGTAAAGGCTAGGTATTCAGCTGGGGGCTGATATTAGTAGCCTGGGAAGCTCCGTGGGTATTACCCCCTTCCCAGGCTTCAATCATTTGCCCCAGCTGTCTGCTTAACCTCCGCTAGAGCCTAAAATTAAGGGGAACCCCACGCCAATTTTTTTTTAAATAAATCCTTTATTTTAACACTAAATGACAAGTACAGTAACCAACACTATCACTGTACTTCATATATATGTGACTGACATGTTTCTATCTATCTAATCTATGTGTGATTCTCTATTCCTTCTATTCTAAATTGTCGGGTACCGCTGCTGAATTGCCGGCCGGCTTTCTTAAAGAGACGGTGCATGAAAACACTATTATTTTTTTAAATAAATCCTTTACACTAAATGACAAGTTCTGTAAGCAACACTGTCACTGTACTTCTTATATATGTGACTGACATGTTTCTATCTATCTAATCTATGTGTGAAGCTCTATTCTGTCTGTTATAAATTGTCGGGTACAGATGCTGAATTGCCGGCCGGCTTTTTTAAAGAGACGGTGCACGAAAACACTAATATTTTTTTTAATAAATCCTTTACACTAAATGACAAGTACAGTAAGCAACACTGTCACTGTACTTCATATATATGTGACTGACATGTTTCTATCTATCTAATCTATGTGTGAAGCTCTATTCTTTCTGTTGTAAATTGTCGGGTACCGGTGAATGCCGCTGATGAATTGCCGGCTTTTCATGTCATTCTACATTATTCTTAGTTGTTTTACTTCATGTAGAATTAACCTACAAGGAAAGAAAGGGTTTATTTTCATTCCGATATTTGTGTCCCATTGACTTGCATTGGTTTCCGGTATCGGAATCGGCGATATCCGATACTTTTTGGGTATCGGCCCGATCCAATCCGATACGATATTTCCTGATATCGGAAGGTATCGCTCAACACTAGTCACAAAACCTGAGAAAGAAAATAATTTCTTTGCAATAAATGTGAAGTCTACAAGAAGATCAGCAAAACTTTACTTATCAGTCAGAATACTGTAGCAAAAGTGATGCAAAACTATAACAAAGATGGAACTGCAACCATCTTACAGAGACGTCCAGGCCGACTATGGAAGTTAACACCTAAACAAAAGCGTCCTCTGATGAGAAGGGTAAGTGGCACCACATAGAAGAGAAATGTCACAAGACATTTCTGAGAAAGAAAATAATTTCTTTACAAAAAATGTGAAGTCTACAAGAAGATCAGCAAAGCTTTTCTTATCAGTCAGATGGAAGTTAACATCTAAACAAAAGCATCTTCTGATGAGAAGAAAATCGACGGCAAATTCATTGCTATTAGCTGAAGAAGTAGAAAGCCAAACCAGGGCGAGTGTTTTCCATGACACGACACGGTGTACACTGCAAATGAATGGCATTCATGAGTGTCCTCCACAAAGGAAGCCTCTCTCCCTTAAAGCCCATGAACAATAAAAGTCCGTCTACAATTTGCCAGGGTCCATGCTTAAAACTATGAGGACTACCGGGACTCTATACTGTGTATGTGCATCTTATGTGTATGTCCGTATTTTATGTTTGTGTGCACTATGTATATGCATACGTTAAAATGTGCATAGAGTATTAGCATGTGCAAATTTTATATGTGTACCTAATATAAATATACATGGAAATGTATATGTAGGTGGTGCCTGATGGAGGGTGGGGGGCCCAGATCAGAAGTCCTGATTAAGGGCCCTTCACTGTCATTGTCTGCCCCTTATATAAACAGTAAAATCCTCTTTAATAACTGGACTTCCATTGGGGTGGACTTCTCATAGATGGCCAGTATGCATACTATATTGTGGATCTGGGCATCTCTCACAGAAAATCTGATCTGGATATGAGGGTGGTCTTCTATAAGCGGTGATGTTTTGGAGAGATTTAGGGAAAAGTCCCAATGCTTATCCATCGATCTGGTAATTTGAGTAAAATATTTGTGTTGATAACTGATCACAAAGTCACAAAATATGTAAGATTTGGCATAACCTGGCTCATTTTTCAAAAAGTTATGCTCAATTTTTTTATCACCAAGTTTTGTTGCTTTTTTGTAGACTTACACTAACTTAGTATATTGTGTGAGAATTAAATGAATTATGAATTAGTTGGCGCATTTTACCACACTCTGGGGGTCCCTGACAGTCCTTCTTTACCGGCCCTGTAGTGATGCCAATGTAAACTTCCAAGTGACCGCGCAGTCAATCACTGTCACGAATGCAGGACAACCTATGATTAGCTAATTTTTGGGAAATCCTTATAACAAAAGGGGATTGAAAATATTTACAATTATTTTAAAAGCATTAAAAAAAAACCAGACCCAATACTTATAATTAGTTTGTTGAAAGTAGTCTAATTAAAGGGAGCTGAAAGGATTAGAGATTATGAACCCGATTCACCAGTGTTTTTGCCAGAAAACTGGCATAAAGCTCTTGAAAAGTTGCAAAGTTTTGTGACTTTTCCCATTTTCACATAATTTTAACTTCTTTAAAGCCCAAGACGTACTGATACGTATCTGCGCCCTGGGACTTAAGAGCCTGATACGTATTAGTACATCTTTGCGATCGCGCACACAGGCTGTGCGGGCGTGATCGCCGCCGGGTGTCAACTGATTGTCACAGCTGACACCCGGTGCTATGTGCTGGGAGAGGTCCCGCACATTAACCCCCGCAATGCTGGGATCGAAGTCGTTCGCAGCATTGCGGGGGAAAGGGGAGGTGACCGGGATAGCCACCTCTCCTGCCGGCGTCCAGCAATGTGTGCCGCGGCTTCCCGGATGTTGCCATGATGACCCGATTCACTGAGGGGTGCAGTTTTAAGAATGGTGTCACTTTTGGGTATTTTCAGTCATAAAGACCCCTCAAAGTGACTTCAAATGTGATGCGGTCCCTAATAAAATGGTTTTGTAAATTTTGTTGGAAAAATGAGAAATCGCTGGTCAATTTTAACCCTTATAGCTCCCTAATAAAAATAAATTTGGGTTCCAAAATTGTGCTGATGTAAAGTAGACATATGGGAAATGTTATTTATTAACTTTTTTTGTGTGACATATCTCTCCGATTTAAGGGCATAAAAATTCAAATTTTGAAAATTGCAAAATTTTCTAAATTTTCGCCAAATATCTGTTTTTTTCACAAATAAACACAAGTGATATCGAAGAAATTTTACCACAATCATAAAGTACAATATGTCATGAAAAAATATTCTCAGAACCAGGGGGATCCGTTGAAGCGTTCCAGAGTAATTACCTCATAAAGTGACAGTGGTCAGAATTGTAAAAATTGGCCTTCTCATTAACGTGCAAACCACTTTGGGTTGTAAAGGGGTTAAGGACTCTACCTGCATATACAGTCATGGCGGAAAGTGCTGGCACCCTTGAAATTGTTTCAGAAAATTACACATGTTTTATTACACGCATGTTTATTTCCTTTGTGTTTATTGGAACAACACAAAAAAACTGAGAAAAAAAAGGCAAATTGGACATAATTTCACACAAAACTCCAAAATGGGCCGGAATACATATATATATTTTTGATGGGACAACACTGAAGATGCGACACTTTGATACAATGTACAGTAGTCAGTGTACAGCTTGTTTAACTGTAAATTTGGTGTGCCTGCAAAATAATTCAACACACAGCCATTAATGTCTAAACCGTTGGCAACAAAAGTGAGTACACCCCTAAGTGTGTTCTCAGCTGATGTTATTTGTTGGTTTTTCTTTGCATCCCGAACAATTTTCTTGGCAGTTGTGGCTGAAATTTTTGTTGGTCTACCTGACTGTGGTTTCGTTTTTACAGAGCATCTGATTTTCCATTTGTTAATCACAGTTTGAACACTGCAGACTGGCATTATCAATTCCTGGGATATCTTTTTGTATCCCTTTCCTGTGTTATACTCTTTTTGCCTCCCTTTCCTGTGTTATACAGTTCAACTACCTTTTCCCGTAGATCCGTTGATAATTCTTTTGCTTTCCCCATCTCAAAATCCAGAAACGTCAGTGGCTGGATCCCAGAAACTCACTCAGCTTTATGCACACACACTGATTACAAGCAAACAGGTCATAGGTGAGGATGTTACCTTTAGTAGCCATTCAAACCCATTTGTGTCAAATTCTGTGCATGTTATCAGGCCAAAATCACCAGGGTATGTGAACTTTTTGATCAGGATTATTTGGATGTTTTTGGTTGTCATTAGTGATGAGCGAGCACTAAAATGCTTGAGTACTCGTTGCTCGGGTCGAGCAAATTGAAATACTCGGGTGCTCAACCCGAGCAATCAGCCCAATATAAGTCTAGGGGAAACTTGAGCATTTTTCAGGTGGCTCCCCACGGCGGTCTGCAGAGGGCCTAAAAATTGCCCAAATCGATGGGAACTGTGCTCAAATGACATGGGAACAGCATGGGGAAGACCCCTGGAAGCATCTCTGAATCCCAGATCACTGCTGTCAACAACGTCGTCAGAGTATTACGCCACTTTTACGGCGTAAGGAACATCCTTTCCAGGGTGATGACTTGTATATAAGGCAAAATAAATAAACAAAAACAAAAATACTCCTACACACCTTGGGCTATGTTCACACGTAGCATTTTTGACACGTTTTTGCACTTTTGCATTGCTTTCAACCAAGACAAATGCATTCACCAGGAAATGTCATTTTAACATTTTACAACCTTATCTGGCCATGTGGTGTGTGACACATCATCAGACACATGCATACAGTGCTGAAAAGACATGGGAACAGCAAGGGGAAGACCTCTGGAAACATCTCTGACTCCCAGGTCACTGCCTAAATGTGTGCCCATCATAAGTGATCCTTGGCACATGCGAAGATGCCTCCCGCCATGCACCTGTCGTTGCAGACTTGCAACAATCACCGTCCACGTCCTTGTCCCACTGCAGTGTTCAGTTGTCCCTACCCCATTCCTTGGAATGCAAGCACAAGAATGCCGGCAGCCACCCACCCACAGGCAGCAATACTATACTGCCAAATTTTTGACAGCTGCTTGCACTTGAAATGTGGCCTTTTAGGCTCGTGGAGGCGGAAGCTTTTCATAACCTCATGCCAGCGGCGGCCGGGTGTCCATACTCGGTCCCCAGCCGCCACTATATTTCCCGGTATCGCCTCCGCCTTCCACAAGCACGGGTCCCATAACATTACCCGTGCCCTCCCCAGTGCACTTACTGGGAAGGACCGCCTAACCACAAACACGTGGACAGGTGAATGTGGCCAGGGACGGTACGGAGCCAGTCCACAACTTTTTTTGCTAAGAGTTGTATTTAGCTCGGTGAAAGGAATGGCATAGAGGGAAACCGTATCTACCCTGCTTGTCATTTCTCCCAGAAAATCCTGTAATTGAGCTTGTTCCAGAAGCAATGGCAGCCCATCCAACATCAACTCGCACTTGTCAATGGTGCTTTGACACACACACACATCTTTCTTTGCGCATTTAATTTCTTGAATACAGAGTTGGAAAATGGCCTGATCCGTAATGCGTTTTGAGAAATAACATGCATAAGCATGGCCGATCCGCATTAAAAAAGCAGTCATAGAGTGTCCAGGAACCTTCCCCCACACTTTTCTTAGCCAGGGCTGCTTTTCGGCAGGGTTGGACGGGCCCACCAGAGAACCAGAGATTCCTCCGGCGGGCCCTGGCTTCTCCTTCAGGAGAGTTCATAGTGCCAAGGTGAGGCCATGATGATGATAGAGGCCATCATCTGCTTAGTTTTCTGTTACTTGGAATGCAATTGCAAGTATGCAGCCAGCCACCCACCCACCCACAGGCCGCAACACTAAACTGACAGATTTCTGGGCAGCTCTTTGCACTTGAAATATGGCCTTTTAAGCTTGTGGAGATGGAAGCTTTTCACAACCTCATGCAGGCGGCGGCCGGGTGTCCATACTCGGTCCCCAGCCGCCAGTATTTTTCCCGGTATCGCCTTCACCTTCCACAAGCACGGGTCCCACAACATTACCCATGCCCTACCCAGTGCACTTACTAAGAAGGACTGCCTAACCACAAACACGTGGACAGGTGAATGTGGCCAGGGACGGTACGGAGCCAGTCCACAACTTTTTTTGATAAGAGTTGTATTTAGCTCAGTGAAAGGACTGGCATAGAGGGAAACCGTATCTACACTGCGTGTCATTTCTCCCAGGAAGTCCTCTAAAGCTGCTTGCACTTGAAATGTGGCCTGAACATTACTGCTGGTACTTTTCTATGGGAATTTTCTTGCCTCCTACCAGCCTGGAATATTTCCAGCAAACTATGGTACAACAACATGGTATTAGCACTGCCCCCAGTACCAGTAGCGAAGCCATCCTCAATTTCCTTCTCTGGAATTTTATTTGGTAGACTGAGTGGCTGCCCAAATACATTTTCTCACAAAGGAGCTGATGATAGAGTGGCAGTAGGTTCAAGTTTCTCCAGCCTGTTAGATATTAGAGGGTGAACGGCAGCACATTGGATCAGTGGTTAGCACTGAAGTCTTGCAGCACTGGGATCCTGGGTTCAAATCCCAGCAAGGACAACATCTGCATGAAATTTGTATGTTCTCCCCATGTTTGCGTGTGTTTCCTCCTCAGTAAAAATAGAGTGTCCTGGAATCTTCCCACACACTTTTCTTAGCCAGGACTGCTTCTCGGCAGGGTTGGACAGTCCCACCAGAGAATTCTCTGGTGTGCCTTGGCTTCTACCTCAGGAGAGTTCATGATAGCGCTAACTTTGCAGCTGCTATGGGGCTCTTGAGCGGGTGAGAAAGGTTAGCCCTCAGAAACAAATCCTCTGGTGGGCACAATGTTTTTCAATCTGAAACAGCTTCTCAGTGGGAGTTGTATTTCACCACATATTCTTTAGCTCTGTGAAAGGAATGGCATAGAGGGAAACCGTATCTACCCCGGTTGTCATTTCTCCGTCACCAGGTTCCGCCCATTGTAACACACGACCATGCCTGGCTGTATGTACAGCGGTGAGAGCCACAGATCAAGCTGCTGTGTTACAGCTTTCAACAACTATGCAGCGCTGGGCGGTTTGTCAATTAAGCATTAAGCATGTTATCTTCAGCACAGCCTGTTGCTGTTTGGCCAAGGCAGTGCTGTCAGCTTGTGACTGATGTGGTCATTTCGGAGATGGAGGAGGAGGTGCATGAGCTGAACAATGTGATTACATTGAGGTTAAATTGGTGATGCTGTTTTTTATACTAAAGAAAGATCCTATTGTTATGTTTTTTTATGTTTTTTTTTATGACATATGCATTCACCGGGAAATGTCATTTTAACATTTTACAACCTCATCTGGCAATGTGGTGTCATCAGACACATCCTGTTTTATTTATGATGGAGGGACTCTGAAAGTCATAAAGCCTATTTTTATAGGGACATCAGACAGCCCTTACTATTCTTAAAAGGCCAGCAGTCGGCCCTAGCTATTGTTAGAGAGCCATCAGAGGGCTATGCTTTGTCGTTCCCATTATTAACAAGTGGGTCTCCTATACTGTTATTGCACATCCAGTGACTGCAAGGGTTGTCAAAAATTTGGACGCAACCTAATACCCCTTTGAAGAGACATAGAGGAGGGTCTCAGTAAAAAAAATGTTCCCATTATAAAGGAGCGGGTCTTCTATAGTGTTTATGCCCATGCTGTGACTGCAAGGGTGGCCAAAATTTTTGAAAAAAAACACTAACAATTTAAAGACACAAAGAGCAGGGCCACAGTAACAAGGTACGACATGCTCCCATTTGAAAGGACAGGGTTTGCTATACAGTTATAGGGTATGCATTGAGTCCAACAGCTGACCAATTTTAGGAAAAAACCCACTAAGAATTTAAAGACACATAGAGCAGGGCCACAGTAACGACAAATTCCCATTAGAAATGATAGGGTCGGCTATACTGTTATAGGGTATGCAGTGAGTCCAACGGCTGACAGATTTTAGGAAAAACCCCAATAAGAATTTAAAGACACATAGAGCAGGGCCACAGTGCTGCAGTGCTACCAGCTTGTGACTGATGCGGAGATGGAGGCTGAGGAGGAGGAGGCTGATGAGCATGAGGTGCAGGAGCTGTAGACCGTGGGGGCAACCATGATTGACCTAGGGCCTGCAATCCTTGGCGTCAGGAGGACGTGTTCCGTCCCAAGGTCCGACTGGGTCCCGGCTTCCACTATGTTAACCCAGTGTGCTATCAGCGAGATGTACAGTCCCTGCCCACAAGCACTTGTCCACGTGTCCGTGGTTAGGTGGACTTTACCGGTAACTGCGTTGTTGAGGTCTCGGCTAATGTTTTGGGACACGTGCTTGTGTAATGTTCGGACGGCACACTGGGAGAAATAGTGGCGGCTGGGGACAGAGTACCGAGGGACGGCCGCCACCATCAGGTTGCGGAATGCTTCTGTCTCCACAAGCCTAAAAGGCAACATTTCGAGCCAAGCAGTCGTGAATTGTGAGAATTTAGTAGTGTGGCCTGTGGGACGTTGGCTGCATATTTGCGCTTGCATTCCAAGGACTGGAGTATGAACAACTGAACGCTGCGCTGGGACAAGGACATGGACGTGCTTCCTGATGCTGCTACTTGAGAGTGTGCAATGACAGGTGCAGGGCAGGAGGCATCTTTGCATGCACTATGGACAGGGGATTGGCTTGCATGCACAACAGCAGAAGAAGCAATAGTGCCACCTGTAGACACTGTTCCTGGACCCTGGTGTTCGGCCCACAAAGTCGAGTGCTTTGCTGCCATGTGCCTGATCATTCTGGTGGTGGTCAGGCTGGTCGTTTTGACACCCCTGCTGATGCTGGTCTGGCTCGTGATGCAAATGGCCTTTTTGTAGCTATCGGCAGAGTCTTTAAAAAACAACCAGACTCGGGAAGACCTAACAGTTGTAGTGGCAACTTCCTTCGTGTTGGTGTTACGGGAAACGGTAGCCTGCCTTCTGTCTGTGGCCACCTCACTGCTTCTTCCTGCCTGTTGGGGTGCTCTGCCTCCCTCCCCCTGTGTGCTGCTGTCCTTGCTCTGCATGTCCTCCTGCCAGGTTGGGTCAGTTACTATATCATCCACCACCTCGTCTCCCACTTCTGCACCCTGGTACTATTCCTGACTTTCTGCCAATTGTGTCTCATCATCGTCCACCTCTTGTGACAGTTTCCCACCGGCGCCTTCGTGTGACCGTGGCTGTTCAAATATTTGGGCATCGCTACACGTGATCTCCTCTTGCCCCGCTTCAAGTGGACCGGGCGAGAGGCCCGAATCTATAAATGGAAAAGTGAACAGCTCTTCAGATTGTCCAAGTGTGGGATCAGTTGTCTCTGGGTACTCGGCATGGTGGGAGGAAGGAGGATCAGGGTGAGGAATATGCGGTCCAGACTCACGGCTACTGAGACTTGACCGTGTGGAAGACAGGGTGGTGGTGGTGGTGGCTAAGTGACTGGAAGCATTATCCGCTATCCAACCAACAACCTTTTGACACTGATCTGGGTTCAATAGTGGTGTGCTGCGGTCCCCTAGAAATTGGGACAGGAAGGTCAGGCGAGAAGATGTGGGTGTTCGTTGTGGCACAATTTCGGCTTGTCCACGGCCTTGTCCTCGGCCTCTGCATGTACCATTACCATCACGTCCAGTTCCCTGTCCCTTGCCACGTGCCTTGCCCATTTTAAATGGAGGATAGTATCTTCCACGCTCACTACAAATGACTGAGTTTGAAGCGAAGTTATATGTGATCGGTGTGATGGAGAAAACAGAGTTTTAAATACCTGGCCTGTAGGTAAGTAGTGTGAACAGCAAACTTCTGTGAATTGCTTCACTGACACACTGAAAAAATGGAGGCTAGAAATGGGAGTATTTTCTGACAACGTATATGTGATCCGTGTGACGGAGAAAACACAGTTTTAAATAGCTGGATTTCTAGCGCTCTAATATGGAAAGGACCTGGCTGTATTCTGCAGTACCAACAAGCAAATGGCGCAGAAAAAAGGTGTTCTCTGGATTGCTTTATAAGCAAATAATGAGGATTAAGATCCAAAGAAAAGTATTCCTGGCCCCTGAGACCTGGGCCTTTGTATAGAAATATCTAACAGCAGCAGAAGGCAGAATTGGAATGGAGCCTCTTGTGCTATATGCACTGCAGTCTGCTATATACACTGCCTGCCTGCCTATATACACTGCCTGCCTGATATCTCTGCAGATGGATTAGTCCTCAGAAGGACTGTTTGTTGAGATGGATATGTGTAATGTGCGGTTTTTCTCCCTACACTACCTAATGCACGATCAAATCTCTCCCTAACGCAGCAGCAGCTCTCCCTACACTGTCTGATCCGGAGTGACTGTGATGAGCATGGCGGCGCCAGGTCTGATATAGACCTGATGACGCTGTGCGGCCAGCCAATCACTGTAATGCCCACAACCAACATGGCTATGGCATTACAGTGCATGGCAGGCAATCCCTGCATGTTCATTGGCTCTGTAAAGAGCGCCAAACATGCAGGGAGGGGACCCGACTTCCCGCCCGACCAACCCGGAAATACTCGGTGAGCGCAGAGCATCTCGAGCAGTGAGATACTCGGGCAAGCACCGAGCAGTAGCGAGCATGCTCGCTCATCACTAGTTGTCATTAAGATTTAAAAAGAGAAAACACAGAAATGTGACAGTAAATGGCTTCACCCAACCAATAACCATGAGTGGAGAAAAAGTGTTTTTGTTATCATTCATTTTCTCTGAAACAAGGCCAAGAAAGCAAAAATTCTGCCGGGGTATGTAAACTTTTGAGCAGAACTGTATATGCGCCAGCCCCAGTGTCTCCTATTCTATATACTCCAACCCCATTGTCTCCTATTCTATATACTTCAGCTTCTTCTGTGATGTATATGCTCTAGCCCCAATGTATCCTGTGATGAATATACGCCAGCCCCAGTGTCTCCTATTCTATATACTCCAGCTCCAGTGTCTTCTGTGACGTAGCTAATGTAGCCCTAATGTCTCTTATGCAGAGGCGTCGCATGATAAAGCAGTGGGACACAAGCTCCCTGCCCTATCACTATCTCTTTCATATGCCACAGATCGCCATAGGCCTGCGGTTAACGAGATGTCAGCATACTCACGCAGGTGGCTCGGTGACATCATTGCATCGCTCTGCTCTGCTGTCCCGCCATGGAAGAGGAGACAGAGGCCGTGATGTAGGGAATCAGGATTAAGTGAGAATAAACTTTATTTTTTTAAATGATCGGGCAGTGAAGCCATCCTACTATATATCTGGAGTAGTGGGTCCATCATACTACATATGGAGTAGTGGGGCCATTATACTATATGTATGTGGGGCAGTGGGACCATCATAGTATATACAGGTGCATCTCACTAAATTAGAATATCTTCAAAAAGTTAATTTATTCCAGTTCTTCAATACTGTTTCAGTATGCTCCACAATCATGAGGAAGACTGCTGACTTGACAGATGTCCAGAAGGCAGTCATTGACACACTCCACAAGGTCCTAGAGTTCCAATTTTCATTTGGAAATCAAGGTCCCAGAGTCTGGAGGAAGAGTGGAGAGTCCACAATCCAAGCTGCTTGAGGTCTAGTGTGAAGGCTCCACAATCAGTGATGGTTTGGGGGGCCATGTCATCTGCTGGTGTAGGTCCACTGTGTTTTATCAAGACCAAAGTCAGCACAGCCGTCTACCAGGACATTTTACAGCACTTCATGCTTCCCTCTGCCGACAAGCTTTTTGGAGATGGAAATGTCATTCTCCAGCAGGACTTGGCCCCTGTCCACACGGCCAAAAGTACCAATACCTGGTTTACACACAACAGTATCACTGTTCTTGATTGGCAGCAAACTCGCCTGACCTTAACCCCATAGAGAATCTATTATAGAGAATCTATGGGGTATTGTCAAGAGGAAGATGAGAGACACCAGACCCAACAATGCAGATGAGCTGAAAGACAGCTTTTTGTATTGAAGAACTGAAATAAATTAACTTTTTGATGATATTCTAATTTAGTGAGATGCACCTCTATATGGAGCAGTGGGACCATCATGCTATATATATGGAGGAGTGGGGGCATCATACTAAATGTAGAGCAGTGTGTGTGTGTCACCCCAGGCCTGGATGCCACAAACAATAATCTGTTTCTGAAAGCAGGAGGGAGGTCCCCTGGTTAGGGACAATTAGCATACAGCACCTCCTGTCCCAGGCCAGCAGGGGGAGCTGGCTGCCCCTATAAAAGCTGGAACTGGGGGCAGGGTTAGAGAAAACTGGACGACCTAGCTCAGGAGTGAGACTAGTCTCAGAGAAGGAGGGACAGTTCAGCTGTAGCTGAGGAGTCTGTGAGGCAGAGGAGAAACTGCAAGCCAGGGACAGAGGCGACGAGAGCAGGTCCTGGCAGAGAACCAATCTACCGGACATTGGGGTCTGAGGCTGTCAGGGTTACAAGCCCAGCAGCAGAGAACCAACCTGCGAGGGATTTCATGTCCCTTGGCCTAAGAAGCCTGGAGGCTCCGCCACACATAGGGACCAGTACATCGAGGAGCAAGCAACAGGTACCCAAGGCCTGAGTCGCAAGCCATACAGGCCAGCTCAGGGACGTGGGCTATTACACCACGAAAAGGGGGTAGTCAGAAAGAGCATAGAGAGAACGGTAGGCCTACACACTCACCCTGACCAGTGGGGCTCGCCCGAATGCTCTCAGACAACTCAGGCCCATTCCTAACCGGTACTGTTGGGTCATTAATAATATCTACAATAAAGACCCTGAACCGTTTGAAGCGGACTCTGAACTCTTACTATTGCGGCCTGCACTATCACCCCCAACATCCACCTACACTGCCCTGAGGCTACACTCTTCCCGTGGGGAGTTATCCTACCCCTGTGCTGCACACCAACACCAGCCTCAGTGGTCTGCCTTGCAGCGGCGGTTATCTCCAACCGCAATCCACGGGTGGCGTAGTCGGATATTCAAAACACTGATAAATAGACTGCCACCATTTGGTCTGACCACCCTGAGCCACGGGATCGGGTTGCCACTACTACCCCCATCAGCACCGTACACTAGAAGGCCCGGTTCCGGGTACCCCACGGCCCAGGGGGCGAGTCAGCTTTGGCGTAGTTGGCAGAATTGTGACCAACCCGCCACAAACGGGTATTGCGTGCCTGGAAAAGACTCTATACATATCTGAGTGAAGTTTCCCGCCATTCGGGGCCATTTCCCACCAATCGGAGCCGTTTCCCGCCATCGGGCGCCATCTTCGGGACGCCGCGCGGGAAGAAGAGGGGCGTGGACGTCCAAAAATGCGCGAGACCTGAAGCCCCGCCCTACGCTGAGACGCTGCTCAAGGTCCTGGAAGGAGATCCAGCGGATGCCGACGTCATCACCGAGCAACGCAAGGTCTTCGCCCAGAGCATCGCGAGCGGAGCCGCGGCCTACAGAAGAGGATCGCCAGAAGGTAGGCCACAGTTAACTAGGGGGGAGGAAGATGTCGGACGCGGAGGGACCCTCTACCACCAGCGTAGCCGCTGCAGCTGTGATGCCGTTTTCCATGCCCTATATCCATAGGCGGATTATAATGAGGGCAATCCGGGCGACCGCCCAGGGCCCCGAGCCTGCAGGGGGCCCGCGGCTCCAGGCGGGATGTCTAATGCTGGATTGCCCTCATTATATGTGCGGGCCGCCGCGGCACATAGCGGTAGCAGTGGCGGGAGGGGGGGGCCCGGACCGCTCCCCCAGCCGCGGCCGCTGCTACTTCTTCATCGGCCGGGCCAGCACTGCAGCAGTTAACTTCCCTGTGCTGGCCCGGCCACGTCACTGCTAGGAGGCATGGCCCTGTGCGCGGCTGTGTCTCCTAGCTGTGACGTTACGCAGTGCGCCCCGGCCTGCAGTGCTGCACCGGAAAAGAGAGAGAGCAGGCAGGAGGAATTGAGCCGGGGGATGGTGAGTGTGTGTGTGTGTGGGCAGGTGTGTGTGTGTTTGTGGGCAGGTGTCTGTGGGGGCAGGTGTCTGTGTGGGCAGGTGTGTGTGTGTATATGTGTGTGTGTGTATATGTGTGTGTGTCTGTGTGGGCAGGTGTGTGTGTGTGTATATGTGTGTGTGTGTGTGTGTGTGGGCAGGTGTCTGTGTGGGCAGATGTCTGTGTGGGCAGGTGTGGGTGTGTGTGTGGGTAGGTGTGTGTGTGTGTGTGGGCAGGTGTGTGTGTGGGCAGGTGTGTGTATATGGGTGTGTGTGTGTGTTTGTGGGCAGGTGTCTGTGTGGGCAGATGTGTGTGTGGGCAGGTGTGTGTGTGTGTGTGGGCAGGTGTGTGTGTGTGTGGGCAGGTGTTTGTGTGTGTGTGGGGAGGTGAGTGTGTGTGTGTGTGGGCAGGTGTGTATGTGTGTGGGTAGGTGTGTGTGTGTGTGTGGGCAGGTGTGTGTGTGTCTGTGTGGGCAGGTGTGTGTGTGTGTCTGTGTGGGCAGGTGTGTGTGTGTATATGTGTGTGTGTGTGTGTGTGTGGGCAGGTTAGAAAGTCTTGCCCTGTTGAACACTACACCTGACTTGAGGCCACCACCTCTTGGTTGTCCAATGTTCTTGCTTCTCTAGGGCTCTTCTCAGATATTCATTATACCAGCTCCCCAGAATACCAAAGTTAGGGTGGGTGACCGCGAGCCCTGGTGGTGGTCATAACTGCGGCCACCCAGGGGCAATACTCCATAACAACAATCCCCTGAGGTGGTGTAGGATGTAAGGACCTATTCACACTACATTCAGCTCTGCATTCAGGTCTTTACACAAGGCTTACAACTGAATCCCTGAAATTCAGGATTGTGCTGTCTGAAATGAGACATCTGAAAGCAGAGAAAATGGAGCCTAAAGATTCAGATTTTAGCCTCGGTTTGCCTTTGTTCAAATCAATGGCTATGTCAAGGCACATCTGAATGCCATTTTTCAGGAATTTAGATAGAAGCCTGGAAAGAGGAGATGAATGCATTGCAAAATTCAGTGTGAATAGGCCCTTATATCTGGAGTCTTGATATTGATGCCACAAGCATTTTACTTGTTTTTAACTTAAAAAAAAAATACACACACACAAATTATACACACACACACACACACACACACTATACACACACACACACTATACATACACACACATTATACACACACACTATACATACACACACACAGATGTGTATGTGGGCAGGTGTGTGTGTGTGGGCAGGTGTGTGTGTGTGTGGGCAGGTGTGTGTGTGTGTGATGTCTGTCTGTTTGTGTGTGTGTGTGTGTGTGTGGGCAGATGTCATTGTGTGATGTCTGTTTGTATGTATTTTTATGTTTCAAATGTGTTTATGCGTGTCTGTATATGTTTGTGTGTGTGTATGACTGCATGCGGCCTCCTGCTGAGTATAGTTGGCGCCGTGCGGCCTCCTGATGTCTCTGGGGGTGCTCCGTGCAGCCTCCCGCTGTGTATAGATGGCAACATGCGGCCCCCCGCTGTTTATAGACGGCGCCGTGCGGCCCCCCGCTGTGTATAGATGGCTACATGCGCCCCCTGCTGTGTATAGATGGCTACGTGCGGCCCCCCGCTGAGTATAGATGTCGCCGTGCGGCCTCCTGCTGTGTATAGATGGCTACGTGCAGTCTCCCGCTGAGTATAGATGGCGCTGTGCGGCCTCCTGCTGTCTCTGGGGGGAGCGCCGTGCGGCATCTATACTCAGCAGGAGGCCGCACGTAGCCATCTATACACGTATACTCAGCAGGAGGCCGCACGTAGCCATCCATATGGTGCCATCTATACACAGCGGGAGGCCGCACGGCGCCATCTATACACAGCGGGAGGCCGCACGGCGCCATCTATACACAGCGGGAGTCTCAGTGCTTTGCAAGAGAAGTCAATAAATTCTGCTTGACTAATTCTGAGCACCATAAAGTCTGGTTCGCTTCTAACCTGCTGTCTTCATTTTCAGCTTGCTGAATTCTAACTCATTTACTGTCATTCGAGACGATGCCTTTGCTGGTCTCTTTCACCTTGAATACCTGTAAGTGCTCCACTTAATGTCATATTTTTGATTCTGTTCTTCTTCATCTTTTGGCATGTGCAATTGTATGAGCAAGTATTCATATGAATTTATGACCTACTTAAACCTTTGAGGACCTTAAATTTTATTCAATCAAATTTTTTTCCAGTTTAAAATTATGGGACATATATGTGCCTTGGTCCTCAAAGGGTTTTTAAAGGGGCTGCAAACATAAATACGAAAAAAATAATTCAATTAGTGCTTTTTGTGTTCATTTAATTTTTATTTGAAGTACATTTTTTTTATATACCTTGAAATTAAGCCCTACCCCGTGGAATGAAGCCCTACCTACATGACATCTGAGAGCTACATGGATCCCGCTTGTGAGGTGCCTGTCCGTCACTACTATTCAGTTTTAGGGTCCACTCACAAAGCCATATATTCTCTCATGCAAGAGAATAGGGCCAATTATGCTAATGACACTGGGCTCAAACTCTGTCAGAGCTTCAACTGAGTGTGATCCGATTCTCTCGCAGCACAGATATGGAGAAGATGGAGAACTTAATTTCTCCATCTTCTCCATAGTCTCTGTGAGTGTTCATCGGACTGCACTTGGATGACATCCGAGTGCAGTGCAATGTTTTACGTGCACCCATAGACTTGTATGGGTGCACATGGTCCGAATATCGAATGAGATTATTTTCTCATGCCAATAATCGCACTGTCCCATAGTATAACATAGGGCCGAGTCCTATCCGATAAAACATCACATAGCATTCGGCCGTCTTATACGACAGTGTGAGCCTACCCTGATTATGGCCAGCCTTTTATCCTCCACACAGATGCCAGTAATGTGGGGCTGGGAGCCGTACTGTCACAGAACCAACAGGGCAGAGAAAGGGTGATCGCGTACGCCAGCCGGAAGCTGAGGCCCACCGAGAGAAACCCGGAGAATTACAGCTCCTATAAGCTGGAGTCCTTGGCAGTGGTGTGGGCCATAACAGAACGTTTCAAGCATTACCTGGCCTCTGTGAAGTTCACTGTGTACACGGACAACAATCCGTAGACACATCTGGACAATGCGAGACTTGGTGCCCTAGAGCAGCGGTGGATGGCCCGGCTAGCAAATTATGACTTCACCATCAAGTACCGGGCAGGCCGAGCCAATGCCAATGCAGATGCCCTATCGAGAATGCCCCACTTGCCTGATGAGGGAGAAGATCCAGACGAGTTGGAGGAAATAGAGCTCCCTGCATTCCACCGGTACGGGGCCACTCAGTACTCCCACCGTGTAAGAGACAAAGACTTGACCACTGTCATGTTCAATCCCTTACCTCACCACGGCTGGGCTGAAACGCAAGATAGTGACTCTGCAATTCGCCTGGTGAAAGACCTGTTGACCCAGGCAGACGCTAGCCCTGGCTCAGACGCTCCAGAGGAAGCCAAGCAGTTATGGAAGGAGAAAAGCAGGCTATTCCTCTACGAAGGTAAGCTGTGCAGAAGGCTTGTCAACCACCGGACACACGAGCTGACCTGGCAGGTAGTGGTCCCGAGACGAGATGCAGCAATGGTCCTGGAGGCCTACCATGACAGAGCGGGACACTTCGGGTGGAAGAAACTGGAGTTCCTACTGAGAGAGCGGTTCTACTGGGTCGGAATGAGAGGGGCCATAGAGAAGTGGTGCAGGGACTGCGGCCCATGTAACCTCAGAAGGAAGGACGGTACCAGCCAGAAGACGCCCTTGATGCCCATCGTCACCAGGCAGCCTCTTGAGCTGGTAGCTCTGGACCATGTGAAACTGGCTCCAAGCCGGTCGGGCTACGTCTATGCCCTGACAATAGTGGACCACTATTCCCGGTTCCTGGTGGTGGTTCCTGTTAAAGACTTGACAGACCAAACAGCGGCCAGAGCCTTCCAACAACACTTCTGCCGTCCACACGGGTATCTGGAACAGGTCTTGACAGATCAAGGTCCAGCGTTTGAGGCTGAAATCTTCCAGGAGTTCTGCAACCTCTACGGCTGTAAGAAGATTCGGACAACGTCTTACCACCCACAAACCAATGGGCTGTGTGAGAAAATGAATAATATCGTCATTGATCTCCTCAAAACGTTGCCCCTGGAAGAACGCAGCCTGTGGCCGGAGAAGCTGCCAGACCTGATAGACTTATACAACCATATCCCGGTGAATGCTACAAATTGCACCCCGGCTTACCTGATGAGGGCAAGACCAGGTAAGCTGCCGATAGACCTGGAGATGGGAGTCCTGACCCCCGAGGACACCTCCCCAGACGTGGACTGGGATACGGAACGGCAGCTACAGTACAAGAAGGTACAGGAGAGTGTGGAGAGGAGTCTGGCTCAAGCGAGAGAAAAGCAAGAGAGGCCCTTCAACCAACACGCCCCTGCTGGTCCCCTGGAACCTGGTGAGCAGGTACTGAAGCAGAAGAGAAGGCTTCACAAGCTAGATGACCAGTGGGAGAGCGACCCGTACACAGTACTGCAGTCCAACCACAACAACCCGAAGGTATGTGTAATTACCAAGGATGGAGGAGAAACCACTAGCACCGTCTCCAGAGACCACCTAAAAAGGTGCCCCAAGCAACTACAGAGTGCAGGAGAAGATCAAGATGACCTTGAACCCACAGAAGACAAGAAAGAAATGATCAGCACAGTTCTTGGAGAGTTGCCCCGGTCCTGGATTCGGATAAATGATGCAATAGTGGTACCCGTCCTACACTTCCTTCAACCAACCCAGCAGGAACCTACAGGAGAGCAGGAGGAATCAGAAGACCAAGCAGCCCTAGAGGCAGAAGAACTGCCTGCACTGCCTGTAAACCCAGCTTGTAGCTGTACCCTGAATGCTAGTGGGGAAAGTCAGGTTAGACCACCACCAGAGAGTGGGTTACGCAGGTCAACCCGGAGCACTAGGGGGCAAATACCAGCTCGCTGGAAGATCTAAATGCTGTATATTGTAAATGTTTTATGTTTGTTGCCTGGTTGCTAATTATGTTTTTCCAGTCTTTCTAGTTCATGGACTAACAGGTTATGGACGCTGAATAACCGGAACTGTCTTTTAGATAGTTGCACTTGGTGCCCTCTTTCGAAGATGGCCAAGGAAGAAAAATCTGTCCGGTGTGGCCTCCTTGTGGCCCAAAGTAGAGAGCTCAGCCTTGTCGCCACGCCCAAGGCCAGGAACTTGGGGTTTATGGAAACAGGTCCCCACACCGTGGAAAACTTCACCTTGTTGGGTGACATGGACACCCGGTCATGGAAGCGCCGTGACCTCAAGGACAAAATATACTTGTATATATGTTATGTTGTCATTTATACCCTGTATTTGTGTTTCCTATTTAGTCCAGAGTACTACATTTTACTAGGGGAGAATGTGTCACCCCAGGCCTGGATGCCACAAACAATAATCTGTGTCTGAGAACAGGAGGGAGGTCCCCTGGTTAGGGACAATTAGCATACAGCATCTCCTGTCCCAGGCCAGCAGGGGGAGCTGGCTGCCCCTAAAAAAGCTGGAACTGGGGGCAGGGTTAGAGAGAACTGGAAGACCTAGCTCAGGAGTGAGACTAGTCCCAGAGAAGGAGGGACAGTTCAGCTGTAGCTGAGGAGTCCGTGAGGCAGAGGAGAAACTGCAAGCCAGGGACAGAGGTGACGAGAGCCGGTCCTGGAAGAGAACCAATCTACCGGACATTGGGGTCCGGGGCTGTCAGGGTTACAAGCCCAGCAGCAGAGAACCAACCTGCGAGGGATTTCAGGTCCCTTGGCCTAAGAAGCCTGGAGGCTCCACCACACAGAGGGACCAGTACATCGAGGAGCAAGCAACAGGTACCCAAGGCCCTAGTCGCATGCCATACAGGAGAGAAGTACACGGCCAGCTCAGAGACGTGGGCTATTACACCACGAAAAGGGGGATAGTCAGAAAGAGCATAGAGAGAACGGTAGGCCTACACACTCACCCTGACCAGTGGGGCTCACCCGAATGCTCTCAGACACCCAGGCCCATTCCTAACCGGTACTGTTGGGTCATTAATAATATCTACAATAAAGACCCTGAACTGTTTGAAGCGGACTCTGAACTTTTACTATTGCGGCCTGCACTATCACCCCCAACATCCACCTACACTGCCCTGAGGCTACACTCTTCCCGTGGGGAGTTATCCTACCCTTGTGCTGCACACCAACACCAGCCTCAGCAGTCTGCCTTGCAGCGGCGGTTATCTCCAACCGCAATCCACGGGTGGCGTAGTCGGACATTCAAAACACTGATAAATAGACTGCCACCATTTGGTCTGACCACCCTGAGCCACGGGATCGGGTTGCCACTACTACCCCCATCAGCACCGTACACTAGAAGGCCCGGTTCCGTGTACCCCACGGCCCAGGGGGCGAGTCATGT
The DNA here is from genome assembly GCF_046119375.1 of Phyllobates terribilis. Lineage (NCBI taxonomy): Eukaryota > Metazoa > Chordata > Amphibia > Anura > Dendrobatidae > Phyllobates > Phyllobates terribilis. Next base: position 1,967,709 of record NW_027362900.1, read on the forward strand.
GCATCAAATTATACATACACATATGGGGCAGTGGGGCTTCATACTATATACATGTGGTTCTCACAAAATTACAATATCATCAAAAGTTAGTTTATTTCAGTTCTTCAATGCAAAAAGTGAAACTCCTATATTATATAGAGTCATTACACACAGAGTGATCTATTATATAGAGTCATTACACAGAGGGATCTATTATATAGAGTCATTACACACAGAGGGATCTATTATATAGAGTCATTACACACAGAGGGATCTATTATATAGAGTCATTACACACAGAGGGATCTATTATATAGAGTCATTACACACAGAGGGATCTATTATATAGAGTCATTACACAGAGGGATCTATTATATAGAGTCATTACACACAGAGGGATCTATTATATAGAGTCATTACACACAGAGGGATCTATTATATAGAGTCATTACACACAGAGGGATCTATTATATAGAGTCATTACACACAGAGGGATCTATTATATAGAGTCATTACACACAGAGGGATCTATTATATAGAGTCATTACACAGAGGGATCTATTATATAGAGTGATTACACACAGAGGGATCTATTATATAGAGTCATTACACACAGAGGGATCTATTATATAGAGTCATTACACACAGAGGGATCTATTATATAGAGTCATTACACACAGAGGGATCTATTATATAGAGTCATTACACAGAGGGATCTATTATATAGAGTCATTACACACAGAGGGATCTATTATATAGAGTCATTACACACAGAGGGATCTATTATATAGAGTCATTACACAGAGGGATCTATTATATAGAGTCATTACACACAGAGGGATCTATTATATAGAGTCATTACACACAGAGGGATCTATTATATAGAGTCATTACACACAGAGGGATCTATTATATAGAGTCATTACACACAGAGGGATCTATTATATAGAGTCATTACACACAGAGGGATCTATTATATAGAGTCATTACACACAGAGGGATCTATTATATAGAGTCATTACACACAGAGGGATCTATTATATAGAGTCATTACACACAGAGGGATCTATTATATAGAGTCATTACACACAGAGGGATCTATTTTAAGTGTTTATTTCTGTTAATGTTGATGATTATGGCTTACAGCCAATGAAAACACAAAAGTCATTATCTCAGTATATTAGAATACTTCATAACAACAGCTTGAAAAATGTTTTTAAAATCCGAAAAGTTGGCCTACTGAAATGTATGTTTAGTAAATGCCCTCAATACTTGTTCGGGCTCCTTGTGCATCAATTACTGCATCAATGCGGCAATGTGGCATGGAGGGATCAGCCTGTGGCACTGCTGAGGTGGCTTTGATAGCAGCCTTCAGCTCATCTGTATTGTGGGGTCTGGGGTCTCATCTTCCTCTTGACAATACCCCATAGATTCTCTATAATAGATTCTCTATGGGGTTAAGGTCAGGCGAGTTTGCTGCCAATCAAGCACAGTGATACTGTTGTGTGTAAACCAGGTATTGGTACTTTTGGCTGTGTGGACAGGGGCCAAGTCCTGCTGGAGAATGACATTTCCATCTCCATAAAGCTTGTGGGCAGAGGGAAGCATGAAGTGCTGTAAAATGTCCTGGTAGACGGCTGCGCTGACTTTGGTCTTGATAAAACACAGTGGACCTCCACCAGCAGATGACATGGCCCCCCAAACCATCACTGATTGTGGAGACTTCACACTAGACCTCCAGCAGCTTGGATTGTGGCCTCTCCACTCTTCCTCCAGACTCTGGGACCTTGATTTCCAAATGAAATGCAAAATTTACTTTTCATCTGAAAACAACACCTTGGGCCACTGAGCATCAGTCCAGGTCTTTTTCTCTTTGGCCCAGGTAAGATGCTTCTGGCGTTGTCTATTGGTCATGAGGGGCTTGACACAAGCAATGCGACACTTGTAGCCCATGTCCTGGATACGTCTGTGTGTGGTGGCTCTTGAAGCAATGACTCCAGCAGCAGTCCTCTCCCACAAATGTTTGAATGGCCTTTTCTTAGCAATCCTTTCAAGGCTGCGGTTATCCCAGTTGCTTGTGCACCTTTTTCTACCACACTTTTTCCTTCCACGTCCATTAATATGCTCGGATACAGCACTCTGTGAACAGCTGCTTCTTTAGCAATGACCTTATGTGGCTTACCCTCCTTGAGGAGTGTGTCAATGACTGCCTTCTGGACATCTGTCAAGTCAGCAGTCTTGCCCATGATTGTGGAGCCTACTGAAACTGAGTAAGAGACCTTTTTAAATGCTTAGGAAGCCTTTCAAGGTGTTTCTTGTTAATTCTAATTTACTGAGATAATGACTTTTGTGTTTTCATTGGCTGTAAGCCATAATCATCAACATTAGCAGAAATAAACACTTAAAACAGATCACTCTGTTTGTAATGACTCTGTATAATATATGAGTTTCACTTTTTGGATTTAAGAACTGAAATAAATTCACTTTTTGATGATATTCTAATTTTCTGAGAAGCACCTGTGTGTAGCAGTGCGGCAATTATACTATATACAGTCAGGAGTATAAGTACTTGATACACTGACAATTTCGAAAGTTTTTCCACCTACAAAGAATGAAGAGGTCTGTTTTGTTCTACTTAACTGCTGCAACTTGGACCTTTAACAGTATTTATATTTCACCTATGAGAAAGCATACTATGTGTATTTGGCAGATTAACTCAGGCATGTTTATGATAAACTGAATACCTGGATTGGAGCCCTATTTGTATACAGAATATTGACTATTAATGCTGGCAGAGTAAGTCTTAGGCTATATTCACACTAGGTGTTTTTTTTCTGCAGCAAAACATAATCTCTTGGCAGGAAAGAAGTAGCATAAAAAAACGCAGGTTTTGGTGTGTTTTTTGCAGTGGTTCTTGGTGCATTTTTGGTGCGTTTTTCAGGATCCCAAAGTTCAGCTTTGCTTCCACCATAGACACATGAAAACAGGTCACCATTGCAAGACATATGTTCATGAAAAAGTACACATTACAAATGTAACGGGGGGGGGGGGGGTGAATTGGTCTGGAATGGTTTATCTAAGACCCTGGCAGTGCATTGAATTTGTAGGACACTATTTACTTTCACATTATGGTTTGCCATTGAGTTGCTCAGGCATTGTTTATTTTCACACCTCCCTGGGCCACACTTGTTGTTCAATCTCACACCTAGCTCAACCAATGTTTACTTTGTAGGCATCACTAATTTAATTAAACTGTAATAATCCAAGCTGCTATCTCAGGTGACCAAGACAAGATGGTTTAAACTTGGGAAAATCACAAGAATAAATGTGTGTCACATACTTGCTTTTTTCACTAAAAACGCAGCAAAATTTTCACACTAGGCTTTTTTTCAGCATTTTTTTCCACCACCCTTTTTTTAAATGGGTGAAAAACGCTGAAACAAGTGACATACTCTACTGCAAAAAGCCATGGAAAGTACAAAATACTGAGGACAAATAAGCAAGCTTTGTGCATGAGATTTCGGAAATCTCATAGACTTTGTTGGTACTATAAAACGCAGCTGAAAATTTGCATAAAAAAGCCCGCTAAAAAAACGTCTAGTGTGAATATAGCCTTGTATAACAGTTCGCCAATGAGTTAGGATATATGACCACGATGCAGAAATGCTGCGGATTTTTCCTAAGCGTTTCTGCATCTCCCTGGGTTGTCAAGCGCTTTGCCAAGTGATTTTAGCATCACTTGGAAAAGTGGTTGACAACTTGGTCACACTATATAATTCCATGCAACCGGCATGGATTTATATAGTGTGACCAAGTTACAATGCTGCAAATGCAGCATCAATAATAAAAAAAAAAGAATAATAATGGTGAACAATAAAAAAAAAACATTATACTCATCTTCCGATGGTCCTCGATCTCCTTCTCTGGTGCGTCCGGTGTCTTCGGCGGATCACGGTGCTGTAAAAGGACCTTCCATGACGTAATTTAGTCATGTGACAGGTCACGCGACCGCTGATGTGAGCGGTCGCGTGACCTGTCACATGACTAAATGGCGTCATGGAAGGTCCTTTTACCACCGCGAGCAGCCGAAGAGCCAGCAGCAACGCCGGGAGCAGACAGGGGCCATCAGAAGGTAAGTATATGTTTATTTTTTATTTTAATTCTATTTTAACTACAGGTACTATGGTACCCGAGTCTGGAGGAGAGTCTCTTCATCTCCTGACCCGGGTACCATCCACGCATTGAGTCGCATAATATCCACATGTGTATGTGTAGTCATGCGGATGTTATGCGTTCCAATGCAAGTCAATGGCGGCTAAATCGCAGCGACTCTGCAAAATTAAAGGACGTGCTGCGGATTTTTCCGCAATGATAATCCGCAGCGGAAATCTCCGCGGCATGTGCACAGCACATGCGGATTATCATTGGGGACCATTGCAGACCTATCACCAAGCGTTTTTTAAGTGTTTCCGTGGCGGAAGTTACGCTGCAGAAACGCCTAAAAAACGCATAGTGGGCACACAGCCTTAAAAGTTCTATGGTGAAGAAAAACACGTGAGATAATAAATGCGAAATATACAATATTTCCCATAATATGACTGATCATATCTTTAGGGTGTATTCACTGTTTTTTCTTCTGCAGCAAAAATGCTGTGTTTTACAGTACCATCTTAGTGAATGACATTTCTGAAATCTCATTCACATGCTGTTTTTTTTGCATTTTTTTTTAATCTGCAGCTTGTCAAGTCTTTCAGAGGTTTTGCAGCATTTTTCACCCATTCAAATGAATGGAAAAAAAAAACACAAGTAAAAACACCTGAATTTTAAGCATCGTTTTTCCTGCCTCCTTTGATTTTTGAGGTAGAAAAAAAATGCTGCCAAAATCCAACTTGTGAACACACCTTTATCCTGGTTGTGTTCTAATTGGATATAAAATAGAACGGCCATGATAATATGGGTAGTTAATTGTATGGTGTTTTCACTTTATATATTACCAGGCCGCATTCTATTTGCGCAGAGCTGCTCCGTGAAGATTCTATCACAAGATTCCGTGATGACATCACAGGTGATGGTGACATCACTGCTCACAGTCGCTATATATACAATGCACATAGGCTCACCCGTGCCTTTCTTGGCTCTATAGTGACTGATAGCACTTGCAGTTTTTCACTATGGCTGGAATTGTTTTGGACATTCCTCAGGTAAAAGCACTATTGATGATCCTTATGATCAATCGTCCTAACAGTGTGCTTCTACCACCCGATGGCGTCCTCAGCTTCACTCACCGGCTGGTGATGGAGCTAGTAAAGGATTGCCTGACCAAACACCGACAACGTCGTCTAACGTCAGACTATCTGACGGATTTACTTCAGAACATCAGGACATTACTACACCAGGTAAGTGGCGGACACTCTGCACAGAACATCTCAATATTGATAGATAATAATGGAGGGATAGAAGCTTTTTCTTCTAATATATCATATTTTGCAGACCATAAGACGCACCAAAAATTTTTGGGAGGTAAATAGGAAAAACATTTATTATAATAAAATGGGGTTCTGTCTTATAGTCCTGTCTTATAGTCCGAATTTTCGGTTGCTTACTGAGGGGGGTGGTGGCAGTGGAGCGAGGTCACAGGAGGCAGAGTCGCTGCTGCAGGAAGTCGGCAGTAGGAGTGGGGCGCTGCTGCGGGCCCCAAGCTGGGAGGAGCGGGGTGTCCAGAAGGTGCGAGGCTGCGGGCCCTGGGCTTCAAGGAAATGTTAGCGGTAATTCAGGAGGGGAGGCCCTGCTCTGCTTATTGATTTCTCTGCAGTGGGCTTCAAGAAGTAGGCTGCTGGAGATGGCCAATACGCAGATTGAGATCTCAGCTCCTCATTGAGCCGAGATCTAAATCTGCACATGCACTGCCTCCAGCGGCCATTTGCTTGAAGCCCACCGCCAGAAAATCAATAGGCAGAGCGGGGACTCCCCTCCTAAATCACCGCTAACATTTCCTTGAAGCCCAGGGCCCGCAGCCTCGCACCTCCTGGATACCCCGCTCCTCCCAGCTCGGGGCCCGCAGCAGCGCCCCACTTCTACTGCCGGCTTCCTACAGCAGTGACCCTACCTCCTGTGACCTCACTCCACCACAGCCACCCCCCTGGTAAGCTACATTCAGACAATTATTATTATTAATAATCTGTCTGATATGCTGGGGTGGAGAGTTCCAGAGTAGGGGGGATGCACGGGAGAAATCTTGTATGCGATTGTGGGAAGAGGAGACAAGAGGGGAGTAGAGAAGAAGATCTTGTGAGGATCGGAGGTTGCGTGCAGGTAAGTACCGGGAGACTAGGTCACAGATATATGGAGGAGACAGGTTGTGGGTGGCTTTGCATGCCAAGGTTAGGGTCTTGAACTGGAGTCTCTGGGTAATGTGGAGCCAGTGAAGGGATTGGCGGAGCGAGGGGAGAAGCCAGGGAATAGCGGGGGGACAGGTGGATTAGTCAGACAGCAGAGTTTAGGATAGATTCGAGGGGTGCGAAAGTGTTAGAAGGGAGGTCAAAAATTTTGGAAAAAAAGGCATCTTATAGTCCAAAAAATACGGTAAAACACAACGAGTCCCCAAATACAGTATGTAGTCATTGTATCTGCAGACAGAGAACCGATGTCACATACAATTTCCGCCTCCATTCTGACCGCTCTCATCTCAAAATTCTCCTTTCCATTTTTCCTTCTTTATAGGCTGAAGAAAGATCTCAGACTGAAGATTTGGCTGTCTTTAAAGAACTGGCCGAAAAAGTCCTGTCTATACTAGAACGCTCATTGGAACGCCCGGTAAGGATCAATATTAATAGACGTATCTTAATCCACCGTATCTGAGGAGACTTTCTGAGAAAAGGTCTGAAGATGGCGCGGGATTTGTATCGTTACAATTGGTGCATCTGTAAATGTTGGTTTAGTCCTTCATGATTTATGTATTTGGTGATTTAGTGAAATCTTCCACATATTAATTATATATATTATATCTATCAGGAAACAACAGGAGGCGACGCCAAATATGGGCAAAATGTGACCCCGAAAATCCCTGACCCTAATAGGAGTCAGCCGGAGCTGAACAGCGATCTGATTACAGGTGAGCGATCACCCGACCTTCTACAAGGAATGTCCAGATATTACAGAGGACGGAGGATAATGTTAGATTTACTCTCTACTCTGTGTAATGGGAACCTGGCAGCACATTGTTACATATAGAAGTAGTGGTGTGACGGTATAGGCCATTGTTCCCTAATAATAAATGTTTGTAGAAATCCAATGTGCCAGTCAGGAGAAATGTAAAGTAGACACCATATACAAATCAGAATGGAAGTGCGCTGGGGGCGTGAAAGAAGAAATCCAAGTGCAGTGACACGCCCCCAGTGCACTTCCAGGCTAATTTGCAAATCTCTCCTATGTTTCAGCTCTCTTACCATCACTCGTATGTGCAGCGTGGGTGGGGGGTTCCTCATTCATGTGATGGAGGGTCCATTCTGCAGTGCTATAGCAAGTAACATGAAATAAATTTAAATTGCATTACTGCTCTAGAAAATGGGAAAAAACTAAGATACTGAGCACATAATTTGGCCAATTCATGAATGCCCAGCAGTCAATGACAAGGCGATCTTTTTGTTGGAATCCTCTCCTAATGTGAATCCTCTCCTAGGCTGAAGCCTACATTTATATGGGTAGGTAGGATCCTGTTGTAATTAAAACCACCCCGGGCTGATGGGTGGAGATAGGTTCCCAGCAAAAAAGGTCGCCTTGCCGTGACTGCTGGGCATGCACCGAGCAATAGAAGGTCGCCTTGCCGTGGCTGCTAGGCATGCACCCAGAAAAAGAAGGTCGCCTTGTCGTGACTGCTGGGCATGCACCCAGCAAAAGAAGGTCGTCTTGCCGTGACTGCTGGGCATGCACCCAGCAAAAAAAAGGTCACCATGCCGTGGCTACTTGGCATGCACCCCGAAAAAGAAGGTCGCCTTGCCGTGGCTGCTGGCCATGCATGAATTGGCCAAATTATGCGCTAAGTATCTTCCTTTTATTCTATTTTCTACAGCAGTAATGCAATTCAAATTTCATTTATTTCATGTTTACATGCTATAGCGTTACAGAGTGCAACTTTGTTAGTTGTGTATTTGGATGGCTACTCTTAGTATGCACCTGTTCACACCCATTTTCTTTTCGGAAGTGATGGTCAGTCTTTTGTTATTTACGAAGGGGTTCCTCCATCATTTACATTACATTTATCTATGGATTCCCCGTATATTCTCATATTTAGAATCCCCATATAACGAGTATTCATCCCATTTACAGACATCTTGTCATTTCTCCGTTATATTGCTGTATTATCTATGTAGGAATAATATCCTCTAATACATTTCATTTCTTCATCATTATTTTAGAAACAACTGAGCTGTCGAATCCTAACAATGGAATTAGTGAGATCCCGGAGATCCAAGAATCCGTAAGTATCATAGAGGGGGTTGCGTGTGTGTCATCAGATCATGGGGTGTGAATGACTCGTCCAGTATTATCCCCCATACAACCATGGGACGTCTCTATTCTAAGTGTAGATGACCCTATGGTGTTAATTACATTTGAATTACAGGGAATCTGTCACCAGGTTTATGCTATTTGGTCTGAGAGAAGCATGATGCAGGGACAGACACCCTGATTCCATGTGTTGATTACTTTTCTCGGTGGAGCAGTTATGATAAAATCACTATTTTTTTCTGCTGCAGAGCTCTGAATGCTGAGTCTTGTATAACCGCGCACACCATTGATTGGCAGCTTTCTGTGTACACTGTGCATAGGCAGAAAGCTGCTAATCAGTGGTGGAGGCAGGGGTACAGAGCAATAGGACTACCTGGCTAGACAGATAGTCTTCTAGTGATAATCTACTGATTTTATTGAAACAGCCACACACAGCCTAGTAAGTAACACATCACTGGAATCAGGGTCTCTGCCCCTACATCATGGTGCTTTCAGAATACATAGCAAACACCTGGTGACAGATTACCTGTAAGTCCTCCTCTGTATGATCTCCCACATTATCCAGAATGTTATAGTAATGTATGATGACCGTTGCAGGGCGGCTCCAGGATTTCGTGGGCCCTGGGCGAAAGAGTCTCAGTGGCCCCTTTAACACATACCACGATTCATGATGCACAGATACCGCAGATAAATATATATATATATAGTACAAGCCCGAAGATTTCACTTCTTACATTACATGAGCGATATCTATTGTAAATTCCACAATAACTCAGAAAGCGGCGAATCCTCACAGCTCACAGTGCAGACCGGACAGTAATGTCCTCCACACAGTATAATGGCACCACATAGTCCTCTATACCGTATTATGAGCTCCATATATTGCTCCATATAGAATAATGGACCCCATAAAATGCTCCACGCAGGCTGTGCCCCCATATAATGCCCCATGCAGGCTGTGACCCCACACATAATGCCCCATGCAGGCTGTGCCCCCCACATAATGCCCCATGCAGGCTTTGACCCCCCACATAATGCTCCATGCAGGCTGTGACCCCCACATAATGCCCCATGCAGGCTTTGACCCCCCACATAATGCCCCATGCAGGCTGTGCCCCCACCACATAATGCCCCATGCAGGATGTCCCCCTCCCACATAATGGCCCATGCAGGATGTCACCCCCCATATAATTCCCCATGCAGAATGTCCCTCCCACATAATGCCCCATGCAGGCTGTGCCCCCCACATAATGCCCCATGCAGGCTTTGACCCCCCACATAATGCTCCATGCAGGCTGTGACCCCCACATAATGCCCCATGCAGGCTTTGACCCCCCACATAATGCCCCATGCAGGCTGTGCCCCCACCACATAATGCCCCATGCCGTATGTCCCCCTCCCACATAATGGCCCATGCAGGATGTCACCCCCCATATAATTCCCCATGCAGAATGTCCCTCCCACATAATGCCCCATGCAGGCTGTGCCCCCCACATAATGCCCCATGCAGACTGTGCCCCCCCCCCACATAATGGCCCATGCAGGATGTCACCCCCCATATAATTCCCCATGCAGGATGTCCCCTCCACATAATGCCCCATGCAGGATGTCCCACCCCACATAATGCCGCATGCAGGATGTCCCCCACACATAATGCCCCATGCAGGATACCCCCCCACATAATGCCCCATGCAGGATGTCACCCCCCATATAATTCCCCATGCAGGATGTCCCCCCCAGATAATGCTCCATGCAGGATGTCCCACCCCACATAATGGCCCATACAGGATGTCACCCCCCATATAATGCCCCATGCAGGATGTCACCCCCCCATATAATGCCCCATGCAGGATGTGCCCCCAACACATACTGCCCCATGTAGAATGTCACCTCTCACCCCATACATTGCCCCATGCAGGATGTCACCTCTCACCCCATATAATGCCCCATGCAGGATGTCACTTCTCCCCCATATAATACCCCATGGAGGATGTCACTCCCCAAATATAATGCCCCATGCAGGATGTCACCCCCCCATATAATGCCCCATGCAGAATGTCACCTCTCACCCCATATAAAGCCCTATGCTGGATGTCACTTCCCCCCCCCCATATAATGACCCATGCAGGATGTCCCCCCAACGCATACTGCCCCATGCAGGATGTCAACTCTCACCCCATATAATGCCCCATGCAGGATGTCACTTCTCCCCCCATATAATACCCCATGCAGGATGTCACTTCTCCCCCTCATATAATACCCCATGCAGGATGTCACCCCCCTATATAATGCCCCATGCAGGATGTCCCCCCCATGTAATGCCTCATGTAGGATGTCACCTCTCACCCCATATAATGCCCCATGCAGGATGTCACTCCCCCCATATAATGCCCCATGCAGGATGTCACTTCTCCCCCCCATATAATACCCCACGCAGGATGTCCCTACCTCCCCCCCATATAATGCCCCATGCAGGATGTCACTTCTCCCCCCATATAATGCCCCATACCTCCATACATAAAAAAAAAAATCAAGTGCTCACCTCACTGCTCACCAGCTGTGGAGAGGTAAGTATTGTGTCGGCCGTGGTCCTGGGCAAGCATTGGGGGGGGGGTAGCAAGGCCCACTAGCTGGCGCTGGCACCACTCTCCTCTGCTCACCGGTCCCATAGCGCGCCAGGGTGCCCGACAGCAAGTGGGCCCCTCGCCTACTCAGGGCCCCGGCACTTGCCTGGGTGTGCTGGGTGCTAGCGCCAGATCTGCCCAGCGTCCGGTTTGTATCCTCTCAACATCATATCAGTGTAAATCATCTGGGACATAATATGGGGGGAGAAGTTTTTGCATCTGTAACTTTTTTCCTGCATCTTCAATAAATCAGTATTATTTCTTATTCTTTTATAGAGCGTGATGGATTCATTGGTTCCGGCGAGAAAGCCGCATATGATCGACTATGAAACTTCCAAACTCATCAGCAGTGGAAATTTTGGGTGAGATTTCTGTTGCCATAATCCACATTTCTCAGGGTTCCCTATGACAATGCTTCTGCCCCTGCACTCTGCCATTCAGTGTTATCATAGGGAAATTATATGATCTGTAGCAAATCAAACTGTAAGGAAAGCGATTTAAATAATATAATTACATATAATATAATATATAATAATATAATATTATTACATTCGCCTGTGCTAGACCCTCATCTGTTCTTATGCTGCATCCTCCACCTGAGCTTTTCTGCTCTCCACTCTGATCTTTGTTTTGATGGGGGGGCTCCATTATGAAGCTGATCAGAGAAGTTGGATACACATGGTCACATGAAGGGTGACACCATATTGAAGTCAATGACATCTACACCCTCCACCATGACCATGTGGGCCCAATCACTGGCCTCAGCAGCAGAAGAGAGCCCTGGAGCACATTCATTTTGGACCAATTTTATTTGCACTAAATTGTATTTGGTCAGTTATAGCGAATCTGCCCAAAGAGAATTTCGATAGATTCTCGTATCTATAATGTGACCTGGGTGATGGCTCCGGCAGAAGTGGCATTGTGGAGACCTCCCATAGGTGATCTATGTAGTGCTATTTTATGTATTTCTAGATGTGAATTTATAGTGGCGGCCAGACTTCTAGTATTAAGCATATGCAAATTGTCTCTTCAGAGAGGAAGCAAACTAGAACTCCACCTATAGGAAGTAGCAATCCTAAAAGTCAATATCGACCCTTTAACAAGCCTTGTCACATGACTTAGGATAATAGCCAAAACCAAAATCTCAATTTGCAGGAACTGTGTTCTGGGGTACTGCCCCTCTTCAGTGCAAAGTGTGAGATATGGTTTGACGGGGTGAGAGGTGTCTGACCGGTATCCAAGGGGTTGACGTTTCTCCTTGCGGACATGAGGAGACTTTTAAGCCGCAATGCTCCTCTGGGAAATAGGATTGCTACTTCCTATAGGTGGCACTAGGGTGCTAGTTCTCTTCCTCTCTGAAAAGAGACAATTTGCATATTTCCCAGAAGAGCATTGCAGCTTAAAAGTCTCCTCACTTTGACATGCTTAACATGGCTTTTTCCGCAAGGAGAAACGTTACCGCTTGGATCCCGGTCAGATGCCTCTCACCCAGCCAAACCATATCTCACACTTTGCACTGATGAGTGCTTGTACCCCAAAACATGGTGTCCGAAAATTGAGATTTTGGTTATGGCTATTATTCCATGTCATGTGATAAGGCTCGTTAAAGGGTCGATATTGACTTTTAGGATTACTACTTCCTATAGGTGGCACTAGAGTTCTAGTTCACTTCCTCTCTGAAGAGACAATTTGCATATTTCCCAGAGGATCATTGAGGCTTAAAAGTCTCCTCACCTTGACAAGCTTAACATGTCACTCTCCGCAAGGAGAAATGTTACCCCTTGGATACCAGTATTAAACATATAATGATTTCTATAGATGGATTATTAATAAGGATTTATTATAACCGATGGATTCTCCTTCTCTCCAGGGCCGTCTACTTAGTGCATCATAAAGACTCACACCAGACCTTTGCTATGAAGAAAATGGCTAAGCGGAACCTAAATACTGCACAGAGATTGGAATGGGCCTTTCTGGAGAGGGACATCTTAACATTTGCTGATTGTCCCTTTGTGGTCTCCATGCTCTGCTCCTTTCCAACTAGATCTCACCTGTGTATGGTCATGGAGTATGTAGGAGGTAAGACACATCTATTGTATTATATTCAGCCCATGTCTGCTTTCATCTTATCACTGCTCATATCATTAGGACATTGTTGGTTACATCCCCATAGAGCATTTACTATAGGTTATCTATTACCAAGATGCTCGTAAATTCATTGATCTTGGTGCAGGGGCGCTATGGGGCTCATCAGTCGGAGGGGGTCTGTCGACGCTCGGCAGTGGGCAGCATCCCTCCACCTGTCATCACAATTTCAGCGGTATTTGCTTCTTCAAGGAGGTGGGGCTGGTGGGGGCAAAAATACTGAGTAGGTGGCTAGTAGGGGCCAAAATACTGAAAGGGGGCCGTATGACTAGATATGGGGGGACTGTGAATGCTGAGTGGAGGTCATCATATTAAGTGGGGTGCTGTGGGGGTCCTCACTCTATATGGAGGCCTCCATTCTGTGTGGGGACATCATACTGAGTGGGGAGTTATGCGGACCATTATATTGTGTGAGGTACTGTGGGAACCATTATCCTGAGTGGGAGGGTTGCTGTGGGTGCCATCACACCGAGTAGGGGGTTGTGGCTGGCCTCCTTCTAAGTGGTGGCCTCCTTAGGACGATTCACTGTGGGGATACCATACTCATTGAGTGTGGGTGTGGGCATTTTTGGGAGCATCATACTCTAAAATGGCCATAAAAGTTGTATTGCTGGTGAGAACACCAAGCTGCTTCAACAGGGATATAAATATATTTATTTTTTATTTTTTAGGGTGGGGGGCAATTACAACTTTTGATATGGGGTCTTGTGATTTCTATGTACGCCACTATCTGTGTGATCTCCCCAGGATGTTTCCGCTCACTGCTCATTATACATCATGGTTATCTGCTCGTGGTATATCATGGTTATCTTCTGTATAAACCCCTCACCGGTCATATTTCCTTTCTTCTATAGGTGGAGACTGTGGGACCCTTCTAAGCACCAGGGGTCCTTTCTCTGTCCCCATGGCCCGCTTGTACTTTGCAGAGGCGGTACTTGCCGTGGAATACCTGCATAGTTACGGTGTGGTGCACAGAGACCTGAAGCCGGAAAAGTAAGTGCCCCCGTAGTATAATAAACTGGGGAAAGTTGTCATTTATTATCATTCAGTCTGTGAGGCTAAAACCATCTTCTCTTTTGTAGCCTCCTGATTACATATACTGGACATATTAAAGTTACCGATTTTTGGATTTCAAAACTTGGTCTAATGATACCGAAAACCAACACCTACAAGGAATTAGCAGTGGACATCTCCAGAGAGTTCCAGGACCATGAGGTCAGCATCACCTACAAGAACTTAGCTTGTTATTTGCAAATCTCATCACACTATTGTCTCTTCTCTACGTTCTTCCTTTCTAGAGAACTTTTCCACTAATATTTTATCTTCTGCATTGTGTTTTAACGATGATATCTTGTCATAATAATTGTTTCATCGATTCTCATCTCTATGTTCTGTTGGTTTCCAGTTCTGTGGCACCCCATGTTACATAGCCCCAGAGATCATCCTGAAAGAAGGCTATGGAAGACCTGTTGACTGGTGGTCATTGGGGATCATCCTGTATAAATTCCTGCTGGGATGTGTACCATTTGATGCTGATTCCCTCACTGAGCTTTATAAAAGGGTTGTCATTGGTGAGTAGAATAATCCGATCATTGCGTTGATTGGTTACATTTGTTTAGCTATTTCCTTTGCTCTATGTTACAGTCCAGTAAAGAGGTTTTATTTTCTGTAATTTTCTATGTAACAGGAGAACTAATTTGGAATTGTGATCGCGCTCCACCCCTGGATGCTCAGAATCTCATCACTGAGCTGCTCAGAAGAAATCCTGTGCGTAGACTTGGGACAGGTAACAGATATACTAGTATTAATATTGCTTTATTAGACCAAGGACATATCGCTCATGTCCATGAAGATCAGCATTTCTCTATCAGCTCATCTACTGTATTTCTATTTCTCCACACTAAGACTTTCAGTTTATTTCCTTCATGTCGGCTCAGTTTTGTCATTAGTTCAGATTACGATAAACTGTTCAGATATGGAGCCATCCCCGACTATGTCCGCATCACTTTTGTTTTTCTTTTTCTAGGAGGAGCATTTGAGATCAAAGTTCATCCATTCCTGAGTGACTTGGACTTTGACAACATTCTGAGCCAGGAGCTGGAGTATGTTCCTCAGCTTGTTTCAGATGCAGACACCAGCTTATTTATCAGTAAGTAGAAGGAGACGTCATCTAGACTAAGCGACAGTTTGTCTCATCTTCCCTAATATGTGATCATCTGTTCCCATTAATATTAGTGATAAATAGTGACTGTGTTATACTGACAACCTCTAATAATACTTCATTACCTATTTCTTGTAGATCATTCTGATATAAACAAACATCTGGTCTCAAAGGATGAGGAAGGCAAAAGTGAGAACAATGAGAGCCTTGACTTCCAAAATTTTACGTCATCTTCTGAACAGCTTTGTAAAGTAAGTATGTGATTAATAAATCCAAAATATGTAAAAAAAAATAAAAAAAACTCTAAAAGTACATAAAAAAATATTTTATATCTTATTTTTATCCGTATTTAGCTCTGTACCATCGCTACCAGGATGGTGAACAATGAGGATCCCAATGCCCCTCCAGAGTATACACAAGAAACCAACACAAACATTTCAGAAATGTGAGTAGATTAGAAAGGGTCATTACTGGGAGTTCCAGGCTGATCTATGTACACAACACCAAATATAGGACATAAATAACAGAATATCAAATGCAGCATTCACCGCTTCATGGTTAACGGTCATTGTACTTTTGGCTTCAGAAAATGCAGAAGATAACAGCCTATAATTGTGGCATGTCATGCATTTTTAGCACTGCCTACTCTGTAGGAGAGCTGTAGTATTACTTGCCAGCCATTCTTGGTAGTTGTGTTCTGATCCATGGAAGGTAGTTTGGAGCAGAAAACCTTCCCCACTATGACAGTCATATGTCCTATTAGGCCTTATAGTCAGTGTTCTTATAGTGAGACAACCCATTTTATACTGTGTTTACTTACGATTTACATGTTTTTCTTCTTCAAACAGGCAGAAAGAATCTGTTCCTGTATGTAATACAGATGATGCTGTTACCATCTTGCCACCCTCGTCCCCATTGCCAGGTATCTACATGTCTACAGCACCAACAATGTGAATGTTGACTTCAAGGCTCAAATATTTCCACATGGTTTTTCTGGTCTACTATGTTATCCATGTTTCATGGATCTCAGCTATGTTGACCATGGGTTCGTACTGTATCCCTATTTCCCTAATTTTGTACAGGAGTTTTTTTTCATGTATTCTGTTTATTACGTTGCATCATCTTTTAACCTAGTGAGATATAGCGACTGTGTTATACTGACACCCTCTAACAATCCTTCCTTACCTATGTCTTGTAGATCACTCTGAGGAAAACAACCATCTGATCTCAGAGGATAAGGAGGGCACAAGTGAGGACGATGAGAACTTTATCTTCCGAATATTTGCATCATCATCTTCTGAGAGGCTTTCTAAAGTAAGTATTTGATCGATAAATCCAAAATATGTACAAAAAAGGATCTACAAAATTAAAAAGTATATATATTTAATAACTTATTGTTATCCACATTTAGCACTCTACCACCACTAACGGGATGGTGAACAACGAGGATCCCAAGGCCCCTCCAGAGTGTACACCAGAATCCAACACAAACATCTCAGAAATGTGAGTAGATTATGAGGTCATTACTGGGAGCTCCAGGCTGATATATGTGCACAACACCAAATATAGGACATAAATACCATAATATCAAATGCAGCATCCACCGCCCCATGGTTATGGGTCATTGTGCTTTCAGCTTTCGGAATTGTTGGAGATAACAGCCCATAATTGTGGCCGGTCATGCACTTTTAGTGCTGCCCTCACTGTAGGAGAGATGTAGTATGAAATGCCGGCCATTCTTGGTAGTTGTTTTCCTCTCAGCTCTCTATAAAAGGTAGTCTTGAGCAGAAGACCTTCCCCACTATGACAGTCATATGTCCTACTAGGCCTTATAGTCGGTGTTCTTCTAGTGAGACAACCCCTTTTATACGGAGTTTACTTGAGATTTACATGTTTTTCTTCTTCAAATAGGCAGAAAGTATCTGTTCCTGTATGTAATACAGACGATGCTGTTACCATCTTGCCACCCTCGTCCCTATTGTCAGGTATGTACATGTCTACAGCACCAGCAATGTGAATGTTGACTTCAAGGCTCAAATATTCCCACATGGTTTTTATACAATACTATAGGTCTCTTATGTTATCCATATTATGACAAAGCAGATCCTATAAGAAGAAATTGTTATTGATTTTTTTTTTTTAATTTTTCATCAGAATTTCCATCTCATGAAGAAAGAAAATCGGCAATAAATCTGAGTATGGAGCAACAAAACTCAGAAAATGGAAAAAATGGGAAAAAGAGACGAGGTAAGTGTGAGAATCAACTCCATGTTGTGTGATGTCAGTGAGAATAATTCATGTGGAGTAGATGTCATCTGTCAGTGATGGGATTGTCACATGTATGATTGCTGACAATGACCCCTGACCTTTGTATGATAATATTCCTCTGCCGTCCGGCCACAGTGACTGCACAGCATTATCATGTAATATGGAGTCCCATCACTTACATTATATTTAATTGTCTTGTCATAGGTTCCATCTTCCGCCAGATCTTATCATCCTGCCGGCGTGGATTATCCAGGGCTGCTCGCGCATTTGCATGCTGTCACTGTTGCCCTAAAACCATCTAAAAGATGGGACACCTAAGCATCCAGCGCCCTGAAGTCCAGCAGATCCATCATCACTGCTGGAGCTGTATAGAAGGACCTTCACCATCTACCTGTGGCCTTCTGACTGGTCAACCTGGACAAGTTTCAGTAACGCCTCTGTCATCGGGCTCCGCGGTATTCATACTGCTCGTCTGACTTGTCATTTACTGATCACCTGGTATCTGACCTCGGCTATCTTCCTGACTTTGATTTAGTCTATTGATAATTTTCACGATTTTATTCATCCCATTATTAATTAAAAAAAAGTAAAATCTGTTACTGTTGCTCTGATTCCTTTTTGTCTTGAATTCACAAATACTTACAAATACTTGTAACTCACTAATTGCTCTTCTTCTCACTAAATGTATTTCTCATTATCCTTAATGCAGCAGTCAGTCTCATATTTCTGTCCAGCAGTTACACTGGTGCCTCCACCCTGTACCAGTCATTACACTCATCCACAAACCTCTCCACACTGCTGCACAGTCCTGCATCTCTACCATATCTACACTCCAATGAGCTAAGATTAACATCCTCCATAATCAGGACCTCCCACTCTCATGTCCAAGACATTTTCTCTGCTGCACCAGCTCTCAGGAGTGCACTACTGCAGGCAATCATGTTCATTCCCACTATCAGAGATTTTAAGTGTGCAGTAGAAACAGATTATTTGTGGCAGGACTATCAAATCACCTCACTATTCTAAGTTTTTCCTACAGCACTCAGTAGCACTTAATATTTGTACATATACAGATAATGGTTGGTGACTGGTTCATGCAGCCTTAATTCCACAAAGATAGAAATAAAAGGTCAACATGTTTCATACATCCAAACCATCCTTAATCATGGCAGAAAAACATAATTTTAAGTTCCCACTATGAATATTTGGTGAGATATCACAGCTGTGTATTTTCACAGCACAAAGAACGCATCTTACAGATCAGCAAATCACAGTGTGCTGACGCTTAATGTTGTAGTTTTGAACAACACCATTCATTTTATCATATAATGTGTTGAAAAATGAGAAAAAAATGCCAGGTTTGGGTTCCTTCATTTTACAGTGTGTATTGTGTTGTAAAAACAAACTGACAAAATGATTCAGAGTCAGTAGTACGATTACTGTGATACCAAACTTATAAGGTTTATATATATATATATATATATATATATATATATATATATATATATATATATATATATATATATACAGTGTTTAGCATGAATCAGTACACCCAAATAGATTTGTCAGCAAACCTGTAGTTTCCTTTCAGAATCATCATTTTATATGGGATACCATACTACAAAATACTCTCGCAAATTTGAGCCATTGAATGCAAACAAGATTTGGTATTTTGCAGACCCCAAAAAAGTAATTTTCTTAACAAACTCATTCAAGATCATGTTTCAAAAATGAGAACATCCCAGTAACAGTCTTAAGAGAAAAGCTAAGTTTAGACAACAAAATTCTAATTAACAAGAACTGAACCACAGGTAAGTGTAATTATTCATTAAACAGATGTCCAGCAGACAGGTGTCTGTAAAAGGAAGTTACTTAATAAAGAAAACTCCTTCCCATTTCATGCTATCAGCAATGGCACCACATAGAAGGGAAATGTCACAAAACCTGAGAAAGAAAATAATTTCTTTGCAATAAATGTGAAGTCTACAAGAAGATCAGCAAAACTTTACTTATCAGTCAGAATACTGTAGCAAAAGTGATGCAAAACTATAACAAAGATGGAACTGCAACCATCTTACAGAGACGTCCAGGCCGACTATGGAAGTTAACACCTAAACAAAAGCGTCCTCTGATGAGAAGGGTAAGTGGCACCACATAGAAGAGAAATGTCACAAGACATTTCTGAGAAAGAAAATAATTTCTTTACAAAAAATGTGAAGTCTACAAGAAGATCAGCAAAGCTTTTCTTATCAGTCAGATGGAAGTTAACATCTAAACAAAAGCATCTTCTGATGAGAAGAAAATCGACAGGCAAATTCATTGCTATTAGCTGAAGAAGTAGAAAGCCAAACCAGGGTGAGTGTTTTCCATGACACGACACGGTGTACACTGCAAATGAATGGCATTCATGAGTGTCCTCCACAAAGGAAGCCTCTCTCCCTTAAAGCCCATGAACAATAAAAGTCCGTCTACAATTTGCCAGGGTCCATGCTTAAAACTATGAGGACTACCGGGACTCTATACTGTGTATGTGCATCTTATGTGTATGTCCGTATTTTATGTTTGTGTGCACTATGTATATGCATACGTTAAAATGTGTGTAGAGTATTAGCATGTGCAAATTTTATATGTGTGCCTAATATAAATATACATGGAAATGTATATGTAGGTGGTGCCTGATGGAGGGTGGGGGGCCCAGATCAGAAGTCCTGATTAAGGGCCCTTCACTGTCATTGTCTGCCCCTTATATAAACAGTAAAATCTCCTTTAATAACTGGACTTCCATTGGGGTGGACTTCTCATAGATGGCCAGTATGCATACTATATTGTGAATCTGGGCATCTCTCACAGAAAATCTGATCTGGATATGAGGGTGGTCTTCTATAAGCGGTGATGTTTTGGAGAGATTTAGGGAAAAGTCCCAATGCTTATCCATCGATCTGGTAATTTGAGTAAAATATTTGTGTTGATAACGGATCACAAAGTCACAAAATATGTAAGATTTGGCATAACCTGGTTCATTTTTCAAAAAGTTATGCTCAATTTTTTTTAGCACCAAGTTTTGTTGCTTTTTTGTAGACTTACACTAACTTAGTATATTGTGTGAGAATTAAATGAATTCTGAATTAGTTGGCGCATTTTACCACACTCTGGGGGTCCCTGACAGTCCTTCTTTACCGGCCCTGTAGTGATGCCAATGTAAGCTTCCAAGTGACCGCGCAGTCAATCACTGTCACGAATGCAGGACAACCTATGATTAGCTAATTTTTCGGAAATCCTTATAACAAAAGGGGATTGAAAATATTTACAATTATTTTAAAAGCATTAAAAAAAAACAGACCCAATACTTATAATTAGTTTGTTGAAAGTAGTCTAATTAAAGGGAGCTGAAAGGATTAGAGATTATGAACCCGATTCACCAGTGTTTTTGCCAGAAAACTGGCATAAAGCTCCTGAAAAGTTGCAAAGTTTTGTGACTTTTCCCATTTTCACATAATTTTAACTTCTTTAAAGCCCAAGACGTACTGATACGTATCTGCGCCCTGGGACTTAAGAGCCTGATACGTATTAGTACATCTTTGTGATCGCGCACACAGGCTGTGCGGGCGTGATTGCCGCCGGGTGTCAACTGATTGTCACAGCTGACACCCGGTGCTATGTGCTGGGAGAGGTCCCGCACATTAACCCCCGCAATGCTGCGATCGAAGTCGTTCGCAGCATTGCGGGGGCAAGGGGAGGTGATCGGGATAGTCACCTCTCCTGCCGGCGTCCAGCAATGTGTGCCGCGGCTTCCCGGATGTTGCCATGATGACCCGATTCACTGAGGGGTGCAGTTTTAAGAATGGTGTCACTTTTGGGTATTTTCAGTCATAAAGACCCCTCAAAGTGACTTCAAATGTGATGCGGTCCCTAATAAAATGGTTTTGTAAATTTTGTTGGAAAAATGAGAAATCGCTGGTCAATTTTAACCCTTATAGCTCCCTAATAAAAATAAATTTGGGTTCCAAAATTGTGCTGATGTAAAGTAGACATATGGGAAATGTTATTTATTAACTTTTTTTGTGTGACATATCTCTCCGATTTAAGGGCATAAAAATTCAAATTTTGAAAATTGCAAAATTTTCAACATTTTCGCCAAATATCTGTTTTTTTCACAAATAATCACAAGTGATATCGAAGAAATTTTACCACAATCATAAAGTACAATATGTCATGAAAAAATATTCTCAGAACCAGGGGGATCCGTGGAAGCGTTCCAGAGTAATTACCTCATAAAGTGACAGTGGTCAGAATTGTAAAAATTGGCCCGGTCATTAACGTGCAAACCACTTTGGGTTGTAAAGGGGTTAAGGACTCTACCTGCATATACCGTCATGGCGGAAAGTGCTGGCACCCTTGAAATTGTTTCAGAAAATTACACATGTTTTATTACACGCATGTTTATTTCCTTTGTGTTTATTGGAACAACACAAAAAAACTGAGAAAAAAAAGGCAAATTGGACATAATTTCACACAAAACTCCAAAAATGGGCCGGAATACATATATATATTTTTGATGGGACAACACTGAAGATGCGACACTTTGATACAATGTACAGTAGTCAGTGTACAGCTTGTTTAACTGTAAATTTGGTGTGCCTGCAAAATAACTCAACACACAGCCATTAATGTCTAAACCGCTGGCAGCAAAAGTGAGTACACCCCTAAGTGTGTTCTCAGCTGATGTTATTTGTTGGTTTTTCTTTGCATCCCGAACAATTTTCTTGGCAGTTGTGGCTGAAATTTTTGTTGGTCTACCTGACTGTGGTTTGGTTTTTACAGAGCATCTGATTTTCCATTTGTTAATCACAGTTTGAACACTGCAGACTGGCATTATCAATTCCTGGGATATCTTTTTGTATCCCTTTCCTGTGTTATACTCTTTTTGCCTCCCTTTCCTGTGTTATACAGTTCAACTACCTTTTCCCGTAGATCCGTTGATAATTCTTTTGCTTTCCCCATCTCAAAATCCAGAAACGTCAGTGGCTGGATCCCAGAAACTCACTCAGCTTTATGCACACACACTGATTACAAGCAAACAGGTCATAGGTGAGGATGCTACCTTTAGTAGCCATTCAAACCCATTTGTGTCAAATTCTGTGCATGTTATCAGGTCAAAATCACCAGGGTATGTGAACTTTTTGATCAGGATTATTTGGATGTTTTTGGTTGTCATTAGTGATGAGCGAGCACTAAAATGCTCGAGTACTCGTTGCTCGGGTCGAGCAAATTGAAATACTCGGGTGCTCAACCCGAGCAATGAGCCCAATATAAGTCTAAGGGAAACTTGAGCATTTTTCAGGTGGCTCCCCAAGGCGGTCTGCAGAGGGCCTAAAAATTGCCCAAATCGATGGGAACTGTGCTCAAATGACATGGGAACAGCATGGGGAAGACCCCTGGAAGCATGTCTGACTCCCAGATCACTGCTGTCAACAACGTCGCCAGAGTATTAAACCACTTTTACGGCGTAAGGAACATCCTTTCCAGGGTGATGACTTGTATATAAGGCAAAATAAATAAACAAAAACAAAAATACTCCTACACACCTTGGGCTATGTTCACACATAGCATTTTTGACACGTTTTTGCACTTTTGCATTGCTTTCAACCAAGACAAATGCATTCACCAGGAAATGTCATTTTAACATTTTACAACCTTATCTGGCCATGTGGTGTGTGACACATCATCAGACACATGCATACAGTACTGAAAAGACATGGGAACAGCAAGGGGAAGACCTCTGGAAACATCTCTGACTCCCAGGTCACTGCCTAAATGTGTGCCCATCATAAGTGATCCCTGGCACATGCAAAGATGCCTCCCGCCATGCACCTGTCGTTGCAGACTTGCAACAATCACCGTCCACGTCCTTGTCCCACTGCAGTGTTCAGTTGTCCCTACCCCATTCCTTGGAATGCAAGCACAAGAATGCTGGCAGCCACCCACCCACAGGCTGCAATACTATACTGCCAATTTTTTGACAGCTGCTTGCACTTGAAATGTGGCCTTTTAGGCTCGTGGAGGCGGAAGCTTTTCATAACCTCATGCCGGCGGCGGCTGGGTGTCCATACTCGGTCCCCAGCCGCCACTATATTTCCCGGTATCGCCTCGGCCTTCCACAAGCACGGGTCCCATAACATTACCCGTGCCCTCCCCAGTGCACTTACTGGGAAGGACCGCCTAACCATAAACACGTGGACAGGTGAATGTGGCCAGGGACGGTACGGAGCCAGTCCACAACTTTTTTTGCTAAGAGTTGTATTTAGCTCGGTGAAAGGACTGGCATAGAGGGAAACCGTATCTACCCTGCGTGTCATTTCTCCCAGGAAGTCCTCTAAAGCTGCTTGCACTTGAAATGTGGCCTGAACATTACTGCTGGTACTTTTCTGTGGGAATTTTCTTGCCTCCTACCAGCCTGGAATATTTCCAGCAAACTATGGTACAACACCATGGTATTAGCACTGCTCCCAGTACCAGTAGCAAAGCCATCCTCAATTTCCTTCTCTGGAATTTTATTTGGTAGACTGAGTGGCTGCCCAAATACATTTTCTCACAAAGGAGCTGATGATAGAGTGGCAGTAGGTTCAAGTTTCTCCAGCCTGTTAGATATTAGAGGGTGAACAGCAGCACATTGGATCAGTGGTTAGCACTGAAGTCTTGCAGCACTGGAATCCTGGGTTCAAATCCCAGCAAGGACAACATCTGCAAGAAATTTGTATGTTCTCCCCATGTTTGCGTGTGTTTCCTCCTCAGTAAAAATAGAGAGTCCTGGAATCTTCCCACACACTTTTCTTAGCCGGGACTGCTTCTCGGCAGGGTTGGACAGTCCCACCAGAGAATTCTCTGGTGTGCCTTGGCTTCTACCTCAGGAGAGTTCATGATAGCGCTAACTTTGCAGCTGCTATGGGGCTCTTGAGCGGGTGAGAAAGGTTAGCTCTCAGAAACAAATCCTCTGGTGGGCACAATGTTTTTCAATCTGAAACAGCTTCTCAGTGGGAGTTGTATTTCACCACAGCCATATTCTTTAGCTCTGTGAAAGGACTGGCATAGAGGGAAACCGTATCTACCTCGGTTGTCATTTCTCCGTCACCAGGTTCCGCCCATTGTAACACACGACCATGCCTGGCTGTATGTTCAGCGGTGAGAGCCACAGATCAAGCTGCTGTGTTACAGCTTTCAACAACTATGCAGCGCTGGGCGGTTTGTCAATTAAGCATTAAGCATGTTATCTTCAGCACAGCCTGTTGCTGTTTGGCCAAGGCAGTGCTGCAGTGCTGTCAGCTTGTGACTGATGTGGTCATTTCGGAGATGGAGGAGGAGGTGCATGAGCTGAACAATGTGATTACATTGAGGTTAAATTGGTGATGCTGTTTTTTGTACTAAAGAAAGATCCTATTGTTAACCTAATACCCCTTTGAAGAGACATAGAGGAGGGTCTCAGTAAAAAAAATGTTCCCATTATAAAGGAGCGGGTCTTCTATAGTGGTAATGCCCATGCTGTGACTGCAAGGGTGGCCAAAATTTTTGAAAAAAAACACTAACAATTTAAAGACACAAAGAGCATGTCCACAGTAACAAGGTACGACATGTTCCCATTAGAAAGGAGAGGGTCTGCTATACAGTTATAGGGTATGCAGTGAATCCAACGGCTGACAAATTTTAATGAAAAACCCCAATAAGAATTTAAAGACACACAGAGCAGGGCCACAGTAACAAGGTACGACATGCTCCCATTAGAAAGGAGAGGGTCTGCTATACAGTTATAGGGTATGCAGTGAGTCCAACGGCTGACCAATTTTAGGAAAAAACCCACTAAGAATTTAAAGACACATAGATCAGGGCCACAGTAACGACAAATTCCCATTAGAAATGATAGGGTCGGCTATACTGTTATAGGGTATGCAGTGAGTCCAACGGCTGACAGATTTTAGTAAAATCCCCACTAAGAATTTAAAGACACACAGAGCAGGGCCACAGTAACAAGATATGACATGTTCCCATTAGAAAGGAGAGGGTCTGCTATACAGTTATAGGGTATGCAGTGAGTCCAACGGCTGACCAAGTTTAGGAAAAAACCCACTAAGAATTTAAAGACACATAGACCAGGCCACAGTAATGACAAATTCCCATTAGAAAGGAGAGAGTCTCCCATAGTGTTGGACTATGCAGTGACTGCAAGGGCTGCCAAAATTTTGGAGGCACTTCAATGGCCCTTGGAAGAGACGTGGAGGAGCGCATCATAAAAATTTTTTACCATTAGAAAGCAGCGGGCCTCCTATACTTGTAATGCCATGCACTAAGTGTATGGGCTGACAAACATTTACTCCTGGGGGGTATACATGAACATACTGTATAAAAAAAATTTTTTACGGGCATCATAAAAATGTAGCACCCCGAGGGCTCGGCCGCTACAGGGGTATTGCACCTGTGCCAGAGGTGTGATATTCCACTCCCGGGTAAGGATGGAGCATGGACCAGGGTTCAGTTAGCTGCATACAGCACACTCACCCCATTTCCGAGGGATAGCTCAACGGTGCTCCCATTAGACAGAAATGCAGGCACGACAGACCATGTCCCTGGCTGGAGTGGAGAGGGGGTAGGAATACCCAGTGATGTAGGAGCAGATAGGGGTTGGTTCCTGAGCGTAGATAGGAGCCCATTGGTTGCTGGTCACCTGGGCTCATGTTCTAGAGGGAGGTATAAAAGGTGGGCACCATCTTAGAACAGTGTTCAGTCAGAGAGAAGAAGTGACGGAGTGGGGGCCTCTGCAAGGGGCTCTTCTCCGTAGGCGGGCCTAGCCTCTGAGGCCCAGCCAGCACAGAGAGAAGAGAAGAAGAGAAGTTCAGTGAGTGGGGTAACAGAAGGAGTTCAGCCAGAGAGGGCTGACAGGGAGCTGTGGCTCAGTCTGGGCCCAGCTCCACGAGGCAGGCCTAGGGTGAAGGCCAGGAACAGAAAGGAACAAGAACAGAAAGGAACAAGAACAGAAAGGAACAGAAAAGAAAGAGAGAGAGAGAAACAAAAGGGCTCAGGAACAAGATGGCAGAAGGGACCCTAAGAACCCACGAGAATACAGGGTGAAGGGTCAGGCAGATTAAGGGTACCGGATCCCAAGTTGGTGGAGGAGAAACAGCCCTCAGCCAAAGACCGGAGGTCGTGATCATTTATTGGTGCGACACCTCATCAAACCTGCTAGGAAGGCACCATATAGGACAGCGGGGAACGGGAACCACGTTTACCCGCACAAGTCCGCGGCAGCTGGACAAAAGTGGGTCACTGGTGAGGCAGGCCAGAGAAAGGATTGAAGGGGGTCCTGTGCCATGCTCCTGAACTGCCTGGGGTTGACCGAGCCCCTCACCTGGTGGACGCAGCATGGCTCGGGCGGTCATTGCTGACAGAAGTGACCCGGAGTACATGAACTGTGAGTAAAAGACATTGGACTGCAGTACGTTGTCTGTGTACTCTTTCGCTCCTCCAGCACTAACGGCACTGGGACTCTCTGCACCATCACCCCCACCATCCACTACACTGCCCTGGGGCTGCACTCTTCCCGTGGGGAGTCACACTACCTCAGCTGCATACATCATCAGCCCCAGCGGTCTGCCTTGCAGCGGCGGTTCATAATAACCGCAATCCACGGGTGGCGTAGTCGGACATCACTTAGGACTGCTAAAGGACTACCACTGGTCTGACCACCCTGAGCCACGGAACCGGGTCGGCACTACTACCCCCACCGTCTCCCTATTGCCTGGCTCCGAGTGCCCCACGGCCCAGGGGCGAGTCAAACACCCTTTAAAAAATTATGTGGGTGTTGCATCATGGACCACGGTCACCCTGGTGATATGGTGGTGGAGGATGAGGAGAAGGAGGAGGACAAGAGCAAATAGCCAAAATCAGGAAGCGTATACCCATGTGTGGGTGTGAAAAGGTGCATGGGAATACACCTCCCAAGAAAAGACACTGGATTTGAGTTTACGTTACGCTGCTATCATTCGGTGGTGTTGAGAAGTCTGGCCCAATCCAGCCCTTGTTCATTTTTATAAGAGTCAGCCTGTCAGCATTTTCAGTTGACAGGAGGATGCGCTTATCAGTTATAATTCCACCAGCGGCACTAAAAACCCGATCTGATAAAACGCTGGCGGCAGGGCAGGCCAGGACCTCCAAGGCATAGAGAGCCAGTTCATTCCACATATCTAGCTTGGATACCCAATATTTATAAGGCACAGAGGAATCACGGAGGACGTTGGTACGGTACGGCAAGGTACTCCCTCAGCATCTTCCCAAACTTTGCACTCCTTGTGAGAGTACCCTGCGCCTCAGGGCCTGTGCGATGGGAGGGTCTGAGAAAACTCTCCCAGAACTTTGACAGTGTTCCCCTGCCTCTGCTGGATTGAAGTTGTGTCTCTCTCGCCTGTACTCCTTGGTTGTCGAACGAAGTGTGCCCTCTGCCTCCAGCGTTTTCAGATGGGAATTTTTTTAATAGTTCCGCAACAAGGGCCTTCTGGTACTGCCTCATTTTTGTACACCTGTCCGCCTCAGGAATAAGAGATATAAAGTTCTCCTTGTAGAGTGGGTCTAGAAGTGTCACCAACCAGTAATCACCTAAAATTTTGAGAATGCGAGGGTCATGGGAAAGGCAGCATAACATAAACTCAGCCATGCGTGCCAGACTACTAACAGGCAAGACTTCCGTGTCCTCACCAAGAGGATGACTGACCATGCTCTCCTCCTCCTCCTCCTCTCTGTCCTCTGGCCATCCACGCTGAACAGACGGTATGACAGCTGTGCAGATAGCACCGTCTATAGTGCATGAAACTAGTTACTGTCCTTCCTCCTCCTCCTCTTCCTCATTGTCACCCAATCCACGTTGGGATGAGATGAGGCTGGGCTGTGTGTAATCACCCTGTATGGTTAATTGCTCCATCTTATCGTGCTTTGCCTGCAATGCATCATCTTTGATTGTGAGCAGAGAGTGTTTCAGAAGACAGAGAAGCGGGATGGTGAGGCTAATTATGGCATCATCGCCGCTCACCATCTTGGTGGAGTCCTCAAAGTTTTGGAGGATGGTACATATGTCTGACATCCACGTCCACTACTGAGGTCTTATGTGTGGAGTCTGAACTGAATACCGATAGCCTTTTTGATGCTGGTACTCAACAACTGCCCTCTTCTGCTCACAAATCCTTCCCAACATCTGCAATGTAGAGTTCCAACGTGTGGGGACATCACACACCAGTCTGTGAGCCAGAAGCTGCAAACGCTGCTGAAACACTGCAAGGGCGGCGGAAGCTGTAGCTGACTTTCTAAAATGGGCACACAGGCGGCATACTTTAACAAGCAGATCCGGAAGCTCCGGGTAGGATTTGAGTAACCGCTGAACCACGAGGTTAAGCACATGGGCCAGGCATGGTACGTGTGTGAGCTCGGCTCGCCTCAGAGCCGCCACCAGGTTCCGGCCATTGTCACACACGACCATGCCTGGCTGTAGGTTCAGCGGTTTGAGCCACAGATCTGCCTGCTCTTTCAGAGCTGTCCATAACTCTTCAGCATTGTGTGGTTTTTCACCTAAGCATATTAGCTTCAGCACAGCCTGTTGCCGCTTGGCCGAGGCAGTGCTGCAGTGCTTCCAGCTTGAGACTGATGTGGTCATTTTGGAGATGGAGGCTGAGGAGGAGGAGGAGGCTGAGGAGCATGAGGTGCAGGAGCTGTAGACCATGGGGGCAACCATGATTGACCTAAGGCCTGCAATCCTTGGCGTCGGGAGGACGTGTTCCGTCCCAAGGTCCGACTGGGTCCCGGCTTCCACTATGTTAACCCAGTGTGCCATCAGCGAGATGTACCGTCCCTGCCCACAAGCACTTGTCCACGTTCCGTGGTTAGGTGGACTTTACCGGTAACTGCATTGTTGAGGGCACGGCTAATGTTTTGGGACACGTGCTTGTGTAATGTGGGGACGGCACACTGGGAGAAATAGTGGCGGCTGGGGACAGAGTATCGAGGGACGGCCGCCACCATCAGGTTGCGGAATGCTTCTGTCTCCACAAGCCTAAAAGGCAACATTTCGAGCCAAGCAGTCATGAATTGTGAAAATTTAGTAGTGTGGCCTGTGGGACGTTGGCTGCATTTTTGCGCTTGCATTCCAAGGACTGGAGTATGAACAACTGAATGCTGCGCTGGGACAAGGACATGTACGTGCTTCCTGATGCTGCTACTTGAGAGTGTGCAATGACAGGTGCAGGGCAGGAGGCATCTTTGCATGCACTATGGACAGGGGATTGGCTTGCATGCACAACAGCAGAAGAAGCAATGGTGCCACCTGTAGACACTGTTCCTGGACCCTGGTGTTCGGCCCACAAAGTCGAGTGCTTTGCTGCCATGTGCCTGATCATGCTGGTGGTGGTCAGGCTGGTCGTTTTGCCACCCCTGCTGATGCTGGTCTGGCTCGTGATGCAAATGGCCTTTTTGGAGCTATCGGCAGAGTCTTTAAAAAACAACCAGACTCAGGAAGACCTAACAGTTGTAGTGGCAACTTCCTTCGTGTTGGTGTTACGGGAAACGGTAGCCTGCCTTCTGTCTGCGGCCACCACACTGCTTCTTCCTGCCTGTTGGGGTGCTCTGCCTCCCTCCCCCTGTGTGCTGCTGTCCTTGCTCTGCATGTCCTCCTGCCAGGTTGGGTCAGTTACTATATCATCCACCACCTCGTCTCCCACTTCTGCACCCTGGTACTATTCCTGACTTTCTGCCAATTGTGTCTCATCATCGTCCACCTCTTGTGACAGTTTCCCACTGTCGCCTTCGTGTGACCGTGGATGCTCAAATATTTGGGCATCGCTACACGTGATCTCCTCTTGCCCCACTTCAAGTGGACCGGGCGAGAGGCCCGAATCTATAAATGGAAAAGTGAACAGCTCTTCAGATTGTTCAAGTGTGGGATCAGTTGTCTCTGGGTACTCGGCATGGTGGGAGGAAGGAGGATCAGGGTGAGGAATATGCGGTCCAGACTCACGGCTACTGAGACTTGACCGTGTGGAAGACAGGGTGGTGGTGGTTGTGGCTAAGTGACTGGAAGCATTATCCGCTATCCAACCAACAACCTTTTGACACTGATCTGGGTTCAATAGTGGTGTGCTGCGGTCCCCTAGAAATTGGGACAGGAAGGTCAGGCGAGAAGATGTGGGTGTTTGTTGTGGTACAATTTCGGCTTGCCCACGGCCTTGTCCTCGGCCTCTGCATGTACCATTACCATCACGTCCAGTTCCCCATCCCTTGCCACGTGCCTTGCCCATTTTAAATGGAGGATAGCATCTTCCACGCTCACTACAAATGACTGAGTTTGAAGCGAAGTTATATGTGATCGGTGTGATGGAGAAAACAGAGTTTTAAATACCTGGCCTGTAGGTAAGTAATGTGAACAGCAAACTACTGTGAATTGCTTCACTGACACACTGAAAAAATGGAGGCCAGAAATGGCAGTATTTTCTGACAACGTATATGTGATCCGTGTGACGGAGAAAACACAGTTTTAAATAGCTGAATTTCTAGCGCTCTAATTGGAAAGGACCTGGCTGTATTCTGCAGTGCCAACAAGCAAATGGCGCAGAAAAACGGTGTTCTCTGGATTGCTTTATAAGCAAATAATGAGGATTAAGATCCAAAGAAAAGTATTCCTCGCCCCTGAGACCTGGGTCTTTGTATAGAAATATCTAACAGCAGCAGAAGGCAGAATTGGAATGGAGCCTCTTGTGCTATATGCACTGCAGTCTGCTATATACCCTGCCTGCCTGCCTATATACACTGCCTGCCTGATATTTCTGCAGATGGATTAGTCCTCAGAAGAACTGTTTGTTGAGATGGATATGTGTAATGTGCGGTTTTTCTCCCTACACTACCTAATGCACGATCAAATCTCTCCCTAATGCAGCAGCAGCTCTCCCTACACTGTCTGATCCGGAGTGACTGTGATGAGCATGGCGGCGCCAGGTCAGATATAGACCTGATGACGCTGTGCGGCCAGCCAATCACTGTAATGCTCACAACCAACATGGCTATGGCATTACAGTGCATGGCAGGCAATCCCTGCATGTTCATTGGCTCTGTAAAGAGCGCCAAACATGCAGGGAGGGGACCCGACTTCCCGCCCGACCAACCCGGAAATACTCGGTGAGCGCAGAGCATCTCGAGTAGTGAGATACTCAGGCAAGCACCGAGCAGTAGCGAGCATGCTCGCTCATCACTAGTTGTCATTAAGATTTAAAAAGAGAAAACACAGAAATGTGACAGTAAATGGCTTCACCCAACCAATAACCATGAGTGGAGAAAAAGTGTTTTTGTTATCATTCAATTTATCTGAAACAAGGCCAAGAAAGCAAAAATTCTGCCGGGGTATGTAAACTTTTAAGCAGAACTGTATATGCGCCAGCCCCAGTGTCTCCTATTCTATATACTCCAGCCCCAGTGTCTCCTATTCTATATACTCCAGCTTCTTATGTGATGTATATGCTCTAGCCCCAATGTATCCTGTGATGAATATACGCCAGCCCCAGTGTCTCCTATTCTATATACTCCAGCCCCAGTGTCTCCTATTCTATATACTCCAGCTTCTTCTGTGATGTATATGCTCTAGCCCCAATGTATCCTGTGATGAATATACGCCAGCCCCAGTGTATCCTATTCTATATACTCCAGCCCCAGTGTCTCCTATTCTATATACTCCAGCTTCTTCTGTGATGTATATGCTCTAGTCCCAATGTATCCTGTGATGAATATACGCCAGCCCCAGTGTCTCCTATTCTATATACTCCATCTTCTTCTGTGATGTATATGCTTTAGCCCCAATGTATCCTGTGATGAATATACGCCAGCCCCAGTGTCTCCTATTCTATATACGCCAGCCCCAGTGTCTCCTATTCTATATACTCCAGCTCCAGTGTCTTCTGTGACGTAGCTAATGTAGCCCTAATGTCTCTTATGCAGAGGCGTCGCATGATAAAGCAGTGAGACACAAGCTCCCTGCCCTATCACTATCTCTTTCATATGCCACAGATCGCCATAGGCCTGCGGTTAACGAGATGTCAGCATACTCACGCAGGTGGCTCGGTGACATCATTGCATCGCTCTGCTCTGCTGTCCCGCCATGGAAGAGGAGACAGAGGCCGTGATGTAGGGAATCAGGATTAAGTGAGAATAAACTTTATTTTTTTAAATGATCGGGCAGTGGAGCCATCCTACTATATATCTGGGGTAGTGGGTCCATCATACTACATATGAAGTAGTGGGGCCATTATACTATATGTATGTGGGGCAGTGGGACCATCATAGTATATACAGGTGCATCTCACTAAATTAGAATATCTTCAAAAAGTTAATTTATTCCAGTTCTTCAATACTGTTTCAGTATGCTCCACAATCATGAGGAAGACTGCTGACTTGACAGATGTCCAGAAGGCAGTCATTGACACACTCCACAAGGTCCTAGAGTTCCAATTTTCATTTGGAAATCAAGGTCCCAGAGTCTGGAGGAAGAGTGGAGAGTCCACAATCCAAGCTGCTTGAGGTCTAGTGTGAAGGCTCCACAATCAGTGATGGTTTGGGGGGCCATGTCATCTGCTGGTGTAGGTCCACTGTGTTTTATCAAGACCAAAGTCAGCACAGCCGTCTACCAGGACATTTTACAGCACTTCATGCTTCCCTCTGCCGACAAGCTTTTTGGAGATGGAAATGTCATTCTCCAGCAGGACTTGGCCCCTGTCCACACTGCTAAAAGTACCAATACCTGGTTTACACACAACAGTATCACTGTGCTTGATTGGCAGCAAACTCGCCTGACCTTAATCCCATAGAGAATCTATTATAGAGAATCTATGGGGTATTGTTAAGAGGAAGATGAGAGACACCAGACCCAACAATGCAAATGAGCTGAAAGACAGCTTTTTGTATTGAAGAACTGAAATAAATTAACTTTTTGATGATATTCTAATTTAGTGAGATGCACCTGTATATGGAGCAGTGGGACCATCATGCTATATATATGGAGGAGTGGGGGCATCATACTAAATATAGAGCAGTGTATGTGTGTCACCCCAGGCCTGGATGCCACAAACAATAATCTGTTTCTGAAAGCAGGAGGGAGGTCCCCTGGTTAGGGACAATTAGCATACAGCACCTCCTGTCCCAGGCCAGCAGGGGGAGCTGGCTGCCCCTATAAAAGCTGGAACTGGGGGCAGGGTTAGAGAGAACTGGACGACATAGCTCAGGAGTGAGACTAGTCCCAGAGAAGGAGGGACAGTTCAGCTGTAGCTGAGGAGTCCGTGAGGCAGAGGAGAAACTGCAAGCCAGGGACAGAGGCGACGAGAGCTGGTCCTGGCAGAGAACCAATCTACCGGGCATTGGGGTCCGAGGCTGTCAGGGTTACAAGCCCAGCAGCAGAGAACCAACCTGCGAGGGATTTCAGGTCCCTTGGCCTAAGAAGCCTGGAGGCTCCGCCACACAGATGGACCAGTACATCGAGGAGCAAGCAACAGGTACCCAAGGCCTGAGTCACAAGCCATACAGGAGAGAAGTACACGGCCAGCTCAGGGACGTGGGCTATTACACCACGAAAAGGGGGATAGTCAGAAAGAGCATAGAGAGAACGGTAGGCCTACACACTCACCCTGACCAGTGGGGCTCGCCCGAATGCTCTCAGACACCCAGGCCCATTCCTAACCGGTACTGTTGGGTCATTAATAATATCTACAATAAAGACCCTGAACTGTTTGAAGTGGACTCTGAACTCTTACTATTGCGGCCTGCACTATCACCCCCAACATCCACCTACACTGCCCTGAGGCTACACTCTTCCCGTGGGGAGTTATCCTACCCCTGTGCTGCACACCAACACCAGCCTCAGCGGTCTGCCTTGCAGCGGCGGTTATCTCCAACCGCAATCCACGGGTGGCGTAGTCGGACATTCAAAACACTGATAAATAGACTGCCACCATTTGGTCTGACCACCCTGAGCCACGGGATCGGGTTGCCACTACTACCCCCATCAGCACCGTACACTAGAAGGCCCGGTTCCGTGTACCCCACGGCC